>NC_047149.1:2671029-2971197 GCF_009829125.3 Periophthalmus magnuspinnatus | reverse complement strand
TTTTGCAATAAGAATAATTCTTAGTGGAGCATTAGTAATTGAACCCCATATAACCCCATATTGTTAACAAACTTTTCTAGACAAGAAATTAATGATTTTTTTTTTACTGAGGCAGCAGTGAAATTGGTCTATAATTTGTGTTTTTTTTTTTTCCATTTGTGAGTAGTGGTATCACTTGTAATTTTCATTTTACTTGGGAAACAGACAGACTGACATAAGAGATCAATTCTAAATACGGGTTAGAGGTTTTACATTGTTATGTATGACTTTTTTAACCAATGACATGTTGATATCATGAAAGTTTGTGGAACATTTATTTTTACATTTTTTGAACAGATCAACAATGTAAAGAACAAGACAACAACAATGGAAAGGAAACAATGAGCATGAAGTAGAACCAACAGTGATGCAGAGAAAGTGCAGTATGACTTTATATTTAAACTGGTCTCTCTCTGTATCAGACCAGACTTACATTTATGAATACTTTAGCATTGCTTTTGTTGTAAATCCAGAGCATTCACCCCACACACAGTCACATACAAACTTTTACGAGTGGTTCAAACATTAGGTAGTATAAAATTTCTATCAGTTCCATAAGTTCTGTCTTTAAGAGCGAAACACTTTTGCACATTACACTGTAATAACTTATTGAAACCTTTCAATAATATAATTACAGTATATCTGACAAGGTCGGAACATTTTAATACTTTGGACTGGATGAAAAGATCGTGAGTATGTTCTAAAAAAACAACCTTGTGAATGATCCGCACTGCTCGTTTTTGCAATAAGAATAATGCTTAGTGGAGCATTAGTAATTGAACCCCATATAACCCCATATTGTTAACAAACTTTTCTAGACAAGAAATTAATGATTTTTTTTTTTTACTGAGGCAGCAGTGAAATTGGTCTATAATTTGTGTTGTTTTTTTTCCATTTGTGAGTAGTGGTATCACTTGTAATTTTCATTTTACTTGGGAAACAGACAGACTGACATAAGAGATAAATTCTAAATACGGGTTAGAGGTTTTACATTGTTATGTATGACTTTTTTAACCAATGACATGTTGATATCATGAAAGTTTGTGGAACATTTATTTTTACATTTTTTGAACATATTTGACTTCTTGTTCATTGGCTGCTGAGAGAAAAAATGAGTACGAGTTCCTCATTATCGTTGCAGTTGGGTCTGGGATTTCAGCAGACAGCTCTGGGTCAATATTTACAAAAAAATGATTAAGACCGTTAACTATATTTTTCATGCTGTGATTATCCACATTTCTATCATCAAAATAAGTGGGACACAGAGCTTTTGTTGATTCCTGTTTATTTAGTGTCCCAGGTTCTCTTTATATTGTTTTTATTTTCATATACTTTTCTTTTATAATATAACTGTTTGTCAGTTCTAATTATATCTGGTCATTTATTTTTATTTGTCTTGTATCTTTGATCAGCATCTTTAGTTTTTAGTTTGATAAACAATTTTTTATTTTTTTTTACTTTACAAGAATTTAATATTCCTTTGGTAAGCCAAGGTCTTTTTGCTGGTTTGCTGTTTTTACAATATTCTTTTACTGGACAGTGTTTATTATACAGAGATATAAATGCTGCCTTTTGTCTAGTTGGAATCAGAAGGCCGATGTTGAAGTCACAGATAAATAATAGATTTTGGTCAACAGTAGAAAACAATTTCTCCACATTCAGTAAAAGCTTCAATATTTGAGCCAAACGATACACGCGACTTACAATCATATTTTTCTTCTTGTCATTATGAATCTCGACAGTTAAACATTCCATTGTTTGATCTATTGAAAGTGACAGATGTGTAACATGCTAAATGATACACACGTATGGATGAATAAGGCAACCACGCCTCCCATTTTACTTCTGTTCATATATCTTAAGTCATAATCATCTAGACAAAATTGTACATCTCAGTCTTAATTCAGGTTTCTGTAACAGCCATAGACAATATAAGGCACAGTGTACATGTACAGTCTATGGTAATACTCCATAGACAGTATACAGAGTGTATATATAGTCTATGGTAATACTCCATAGAGAGTATACAGAGTGTATATATAGTCTATGGTAATACTCCATAGAGAGTATACAGAGTGTATATATAGTCTATGGTAGTACTCCATAGACAGTATACAGAGTGTATATATAGTCTATGATAATACTCCATCGAAGTGCTGCAGATACTCTTTGACAGAACTGAAATGATTATATATGCTCCTGCTATTCAAATCTATCTCTGACAGTTTCTCCACAAAGTTTATGTTATTGTTATATTATTCTTGAGTAACATAATTACAGTTTGTATCAAAAGTAGAGAGAAAATTGTTATCTGGGTCAATTTCAGATAGATTGTGTTGGACTCCATGTATTTAAAAGTTTCCAGTTCCATTTGTTTGTGATGGAGGATTCTCTGCAGCATGTCCAGTTCATTGCTGTTCGATGGTGTAGATGTATTTGATGTAGGCCTTTTGTTCATATTGTCCATAAGTTGTGTGTTAGTTTATTTTGTCCACTCATGTTAGTTGTATTTGTCCAGTTCTTTCTTTCTCACCACCAACACTTTAACTTCCTCTGAGGTCCCGTTTAGTTGAATAAAAATCCTATAATGTGTTACCTAGGTGTGTTCTTTGCAGCTTTTTGCGTTATCTGGCCTTTTTTGCTGTGTCAGCATTTCTTTTTCATTTATGAAAACTTTCCTTTCAGCTTACGACCTTGTTTTAGCAGAGCCATTTTGCTTTTTCGATTCACAAACTTCATTATGAGGCTGTTCTTTCATGGTTCTTTGAGGGCAGTAGGTGACAGGCCTCGATGTGCTCCAGGTACAACCCTATCCAGTATATATACTTATATACTCAAGTATATTGTTGTAGCTTGTCCCCTCGCCGCTCCAGATCCTCAATGCACCAGTCCTTTTCTTCACTCTGGATGTGCAGTTTGTTTACCAGCTCCAGCAGAGTCAGGAGCTCTGTCTGCTGCTCTCTGACAGCATCATCTGCCCAGGCAGGTAATCGAGGGAGGCTTTGATTTCCTCAAACTCCTCTGGTGTTGGGCTTCTTTTTGGTGGCATATTGTCGATTACTGTAGCACATCCAGTGATAGCGGCAATCAGCTGTTTGCAGTCAGCTTGTTTGAGTCAATCAAACTTAAGAGTTGTCTCCATAGT
Organism: Periophthalmus magnuspinnatus; assembly: GCF_009829125.3. Classification (NCBI taxonomy): domain Eukaryota; kingdom Metazoa; phylum Chordata; class Actinopteri; order Gobiiformes; family Gobiidae; genus Periophthalmus; species Periophthalmus magnuspinnatus. Next base: position 2,968,013 of record NC_047149.1, on the reverse strand, counting down.
ACAAGAGGCAGTGAGTCATGTTTTGGACTCATCTGTACCTTAACAACAGGATCCATGATCCAAGATGAGTGGTCAGCTGACCCAGATAAAAATTCTTAGGAGCGAGCGACAAACACGAGTGAATGAACTGTGTGACAGGAACAGGAAGGATTCAAGAAATATGTGCAAAACATGCAAATAACTTGACCCTCGACCACGGTCAGGGGCCGTTGAGGTTTGGTGGAAGTGTGTGTGCTACATCAGCTCTTATTTTCAAAATTTTGCACATGGTTTTGAATCCGTGTTTTGCACACTTTTGAATCCACAGAAGCATGCAAAACACGGATTCAAAACCATGTGCAAAACACATTCAAAAATGTGCATTTTGAACATTTTGAAAGCACGTGTGCGTTAGATGAGCTCTTATTGTGAAGGTGTCTAGTTTTAGCACAGAGGAGCCGAGGTGATGGAGATGTGTATGTGATAGATTGGCTCTTATTTTGAAAATGTATGTGTTAGAGCAGTTCTTATTTTGAAAGAGTGTGTGTTACATGAGCTGAGGTAATGGAGTGTGCGTGTGTTAGATCAGCTCTTACAGTGAAGAGGTGCGTGCGTGCGTGTGTGTGTGTGTGTGTGTGTGTGTGTGTGTGTGTGAGACAAGCTCTTATTTTGAAAGAGTGCGTGTGTTAGATGAGTGCAGAGGAGCTGAGGTGATGGAGTGTGCGTGTGTGTTACATCAGCTCTTTTAGTGAAGGTGTGTGAGACAAGCTTATTTAAAAAGAGTGTGTGTTAGATTGGCTCTTATTTTGAAGGTGTTTGTAGTTTTAGATTAGCGAAAAGGAGCAGAGGTGATGGAGGTGAAAATTAAACTGCTGGAGATAAAGCAAAAAAACTTGCTGTTCACAGAAAATCAAAGGTTTCCTCAAAAGAAGCAGTTTTTTATCAGAGCAAGAAGACTGCAGCTACACCAGGAGTAAGGCCCTGAGGAGTCTTGGTTTAGTCCTGATTTAGTCCTGGTTTTGGGCCAGTTTAGTGCCAGTTTAGACGTAGTTTATACCGGGTTTAGTCCGGGTTTAGTCCGGGTTTAGTCCGGGTTTAGTCCGGGTTTAGTCCGGGTTTAGTCCGGGTTTAGTCCGGGTTTAGCCCTAGTTTAGCCCTAGTTTAGCCCTAGTTTAGCCCTGGCTTAGTCCTTTTCTGTCTTAGGTTTAAGTCGTTCTCGTCTCACCTCTTTCAGGATCCTCTCGTTGAAGAACTGTTGTAGTTTCTCGTTGCAGTAGTTGATGCAGAACTGTTCAAAACTGTTGTGCTCAAAATATTCTGGGAAACACACAAGATGGACGTCAAAACAAGAGAGTGATTCCCAAATTGAGTCAGTTACCAAATCTGCATCAGTCATGCTAGTCCGTTAGCTTGACCATATTCTCAGTATTCTACTGTCCACAAACAGTTCAGATGTGACGGTCGACTTTAGCCTTAGATCATTTCAGTTAAAGTTTGTTTTAGATCGACACATGAAACATCTGCAGCTCTGAGCCTTTGCAGACCAGACTGAAGTCAGAGAGTCGTCAGAATAAATTAGTGTCACTGACCGAAGCCGGCGATGTCCAGCACGCCGATGAAGTTAGCGGACGAGTCGAAGGGGAAGCACTCGTTGACCCGGGTCACCACATGGTCAAACAGACGGCTGTAGATGGCTTTAGCCAGGGCATCACGGGCGCTGTTCGCCTGCTCCACCTTCAGGGGCACTCTAGAGCACAGAGGGGGTTAAAGAAGGGAACAATCAAAAGGTGTTATTCTGTGTCAGATGCCCTCCTTGTGTCAGATGCCCTCCCTGTGCCTCCATGGGGTTTTACTCTCTACAGTGTTCTGAAATGCAGGGAAGTCTTGGATGAGTCTTGAGGTTTCAGTCTCTCAGGAGTGAATGCTCATGGGCGGGTTAACAATGAGCTCTCCTGAGATGGAAACAATCTAATCAAAAAAACAACTTTGTTTAGAAACTCCACAAAGGTGCCCTCCTCTGGAATTACAGTGGTCCCTCATTTATGTCCTAAAATAATAGGCGAAATCCGCAAAGTAGTCAGCTTTATTTTTTACAATGATTATACATGTTTTAAAGCTGTAAACCCCTCACCACACACTTTGTACACACAGGCATTAACATTTTTTCACATTTCTCTCTTATTTAATTCATTGATAGATTGGTGTATTTCACAGTTCCTCTGACTCCTGTGCCTCTTCATCCCGGTGCCGCTCCACTGTAGTTTCGATCCAACATTCATGTAAATTTGTCTGAACACATCTGTACTGTACAGGAGACACGGTATGGAGGAGACTGATGGACAATGGTCTACAGTATCTTAGCCAATCAGGACGCAGAACACAGTGCACGCTCATACACTGTAAAAAAAAAAACAAAAAAAAAAAGCATGCAAATTGCACTAAAAGAAATCCGCAAAACAGCAAGACCAGGAAAGGTGAAACACGATATAGTGAGGGACAACTGTACTACCATTTAATGTCGTGAAAATCACAGTACATTGTCTAAAGAGTGTTTTTATCATTGGGGTATCAGAACTCTATTCCTCTGTATTGAAATAAAGTTTGACCATTTTAGTATCGTGACAACACTGTTTAAGACACAGCTATGATGTACACTGAGGGGGAAAGGGGATAGAACCAACAACCTTGAGGTTTAAGTGTGACCTCTCTGCTATAAATATTACGGATGTTTTTATGAGCTCCAATTTTGCAAAGAGAAGAACAGAAATAAAACATGGGCACATTTCTGCTGTTCGTCTGGAGCCGTTTCATTAAATCATAACGAAGAAGACAGCGCCAAAAATGAAACTGTCTAATCACAAAAACACCAGTGAGGCAGTCCTGCAGAGACAAATACAATAATAATAACAATATAGTACTTCAGTAAGAGTACTGGTACATTTTACTATTACTGTTACTTCTATTCAAATTGGAGTAAAAGTATGCTGCTAGAAAAGTACAATTTCTTTAAAAAATTACTCAAGTGAATGTAACTGAGTACCGTATTTTCTGGACTATTAGTCACACTTTCTTTCATAGTTTGTCCGGGGGTGCGACTTATACTCAGATGTGACTTATATGTGAAATTATTAGAATATATAATATAAATAATTTGACACTCTAGGCTTGTACCAGTATGACAGCCATGCAGAAGAGGAAGCGGCACTTCATCTACTTCAGAAGCTACATCGAGGATGAAGAATCCCATGGATTTAGTGATTTGGAGTGAGATCCAGAGTAAATTGTTATCTTTTTTATGCTTTTATTTGATTAACTGTTAATATCTTATGTTAACAAACCAGACATGTGTTCAATTCTTGCTGAACACACGTCTGGTTCATGTAGCTGAATAAATATAAATGTGTTACTTTAGCGTGCTGTACTGATATTCAGCCTGTTGTTCAACATTTATTGTCATTATTATAACTTGCCTTTAAAGATAAAATGTCTGTTCTTAGTTTTGGATTCTATAAAATAAATTTCCCCAATTAAAGTGACTTATAGTCCAGTGCGACTTATATATGTTTTTTTCTTCATTATTACGCATTTTTTGGCTGGTGCGACTTATCCTCCAGAGCGATGGAAAATACAGTACTATCCAGCTCTGCTAAAAGATGGGGCATTCTGCAAAATGGATTTTTTTGGATATTGCTCCAATGTTCTAATGCTGTTCCCTTATCAAAAACATCCAGTGATCTTTTCTGTGCCTTATTCAAACTCTCCTTAGACTTAGCGGTAGAAGCCTGTAGAAGGCCCCGCCCACCTGCACGACAATATATACAAAAACATGATACAAAACTGTACACAGCAACTTGACAATCCTGATGATATGCCCCATAGAAGTCAAATACCCCCTCTTTAATACCCCATAGAAGTAAATACCCCTGTGCATGTAGCTGTACGACTCCAGTCCTGACTCTTGGGTGCTTCCTGGTTTCACAGAGGTCGTGGTGTTGAACAGAAGGACATGTGTTCAGGAGGCATCTCTGAGTCACAGGGTTTTGGACTGAAAATGGAGCAGCTCTGAGGAAAAGCAGCTCCACCGTGACGAGGCCAGAGCTAAACTACAGTTTTGAAGGCTTCATTGCCTCATTACAGAGCTGGCCGCCGTATATTATGCAGAGCGGGCTTGGTCTGTGGGAATCACCTGTCGCGATAAATCCATAGTTCAAGTAGAACTCCTGGTATTGTCTGTTAAAATCTTTCTTTTACTTGGAAGTTGGCTCTTTTTCTGTCTCTTCACTGGGCCTTTTCCCCTTCGAAAAGAAACTTTCCAAAGACGTCTGTTTTTTACTCATTTTGCTAATTTGTGGGTTAAGTTGTCGGCGCTCAAGTGACGGAAATGTAACCGAGAGAATACGGTCATTTTTCAAAATAAAAGTTTTTTTAAAAAAAAACGATTGTTCAGACTCAGATAATAAATACAACGGAAATAATTAACTATTTCTTGGACGGCCGGTGGCCCGGTACTAATTGATCCACGGACCGGTACAGGTCCACGGCCCGGTGGTTGGGGACCACTGGTCTAAGGGACTGTAGACCATTGTCCATCAGTCTCCTCTCTGCCGTGTCTCCTGTACAGTACAGAATGTCTTCAGACAAATTTACATAAATGTTGAATCACAGTGTGACTCTGAAGTGCTGTATGTTTGCAAGTTTTCTCCCCAACAAAACCCACAATGTCGATAAAATGTTCTCCATTGACAAATTTCGAAATGCTTTGGACTTAAAAGTGTTTCTCTGCACGGAGAGATGCCTCTGTGGATACCGCTGGAGCAGAGTCACGTGAACAAGTGATCATCGAGGAAGAGGGCTATAATATACGAGGGTTTGAACTTTGAGAGTGTTTAAACAAGAGAGAAATGTGAGAAAATGTTTATACACTTTTCTCACACAGGCATTAAGTGTGTGGTGAGGGATTTTACAGCTGCAAAACATATAAAAAAATTGTAAAAAATAAAGCTGGCTACTTCACCTATTGTGGGTTATTTTTAGGACGTAACTCCCGCGATAAACAAGGGACTACTGTAGTCCTGGTTTAGCTCTGGTTTAGTCCTAGTTTAGTCCTGGTTTAGTCCAGGTTCAGTCCTGGTTTAGTCCGGGTTCAGTGTGTTTGTGTGAGATGGAAGTGGGCGTCTGTTGAACCCAGACTCCAGCTTCTGCAACAGATGGACCCAACCCACAGACTAAAACTATCATCACAAATACTGCCTTAAGTCTACAAGGACTAAACCAGGACTGGACAACGTCTGAACCAGGACTAAACAAGGACTAAACCAGGACTGAACCAGAACTAGACCAAACAACATTTTGACAATTCTTTCTCCAACCATTTGGCGAAATGCAAAAAATGTAAAAGGTGTGCACCTGTCCCCCTGTGTAAAAGTATGCACCTGTCTATATATATATATATATATAAAACACAATTTTAGATCAGAGTTGTTCATTTGTATTTTCTCCACCTCTGATTCTGAACTAGAACTAAACCAGGATCAAATGAGGACTAAATCAAGACTAAACCAGTTCCAAACCAGATCCAGACCAGGTCTAGGCCCGGCCAGACTCCCCGCTCCTCTGCACTGATATAGATCGGGGAGGGACTCAGGTCTAATTGCAAAATCGTTTGCGAGTTAATTCTCTGAACTTGAGTCGATTCAACGTCCTCAGAGAGAGTCTAAAGACCAGGACTAAAGACCAGGACTAAAGACCAGGACTAAAGACCAGGACTAGAGACCAGGACTAGAGACCAGGACTAGAGACCAGGACTAGAGACCAGGACTAGAGACCAGGACTAGAGACCAGGACTAGAGACCAGGACTAAAGACCAGGACTAAAGACCAGGACTAGAGACCAGGACTAAAGACCAGGACTAAAGACCAGGACTAAAGACCAGGACTAAAGACCAGGACTAGAGACCAGGACTAGAGACCAGGACTAGAGACCAGGACTAGAGACCAGGACTAGAGACCAGGACTAGAGACCAGGACTAAAGACCAGGACTAAAGACCAGGACTAAAGACCAGGACTAGAGACCAGGACTAAAGACCAGGACTAAAGACCAGGACTAAAGACCAGGACTAAAGACCAGGACTGAACCAGGTTTATAGTCTTGCGCATTACTTTCTGGTTGAATATTGATGTTAATCTTAATTGATATTTTTTTCATTATTTCATTTTCAATGCTACTTCAAAAGCACAGCAGTGTGTCAGATGCCCTCCCATCCTCCTGTATCCCTGAGTGTCAGATGCCCTCCCATCCTCCTGTAGATTTTATGCAGAATGTTACAGGTGAGTGAGTGTCACTGGCAGTAATGATGTTTTCTCCTGTTCCAGCTCCAAACACTGAATCTAAAATGTGACAAAGCTGCTACAGTTTGAGAACAAATACAAAAGTCTACACTCTGAAAGATTGAGCTTTTCAAAGATGTCCAGAATATCAAGATCAGAAAAAAGAGTCAAACACATCTGTGCTTCTGTTAACCTGCATATGTCCTTGTCTAGTCCTGGTCTAGTCCTGGTACCCGCCCATATTAGTGTGTTATGTACAACCTCAGGTTGGGATTGGCTAACCAGACGCTGTCCATCTGTTAGCACGCAGGTAATGGCCGTTAATGGTGCTGTTAGCAATGCTGTTAGAGTTAGCTAATGGAGCTGAGACGAGTCCAGGACAGAGCCATGCCAAGGCAGCATATGGAGTTTAGCAGGTCTAAACCAGAACTAAACAGGACCTAAAACGGGAATAAAGTAGGACTAAAACAAGACTGAACCAGGTCTGAACCAGGTCAGTGGAGCAGTGATGAGGAACACAGGTCAAAGATGATGGCGTAATTAAAGCTCTAACCAGGGACATATTCACAAACATCTGTAGGATAAGCTCAGGGCCACACAACAGCATGTGAATGACATACACTACTCCTCCTCATCTCTCTCTCTCTTCGCCTCTCTCTCCTCACCTTTCTATCTTCCTGTCTACTCTCTCTCCTAGTGTCCTCATTTTTCTTCTTCACTCTCTCTACTCCTCTCTTCTTCCTCCCTCTCTCCTCTTCTCTTTCTCTGCTTCCACTCCTTGTCTCCTTTCCTCTTGCTCCTTTCCCTCTCCTCCCTTTATCATCGCTCGCCTCCTCCTCTCCTTCCCTCTCCTCTTTCCCTCCTCCCTCCTCCCTCCTCTTCTCCTCCATCCTGAATAGCGTTGTCACGGCAAATCGATTTTACGATTTATAATAATGAGTACAGGACCTGAGCTATCCAAACAAATGAATGACAACAAAAAGCTTCCCTTAGTCCTGGATTAGTTCTGGATTAGTCCTGGACTAGTCTGGGACTAGTCCTGGACTAGTCCTGGTCTAGTCCTGGTCTAGTCCTGGTCTAGTCCTGGTCTAGTCCTGGTCTAGTCCTGGTCTAGTCCTGGTCCAGTCCGGGTGCAGCCCAGTCCTGGTTTAGACCTGGTTTAGACCTGGTTTAGACCTGGTTTAGACCTGGTTTAGATCTGGTCCAGTCCTGGTTCAGTCCTGGTTCAGTCCTGCTTTAGTCCTGCTTTAGTCACGGTTTAGACCTGGTTTAGTTTTGGTTCAGTTCTGCTTCAGTCCTGGTTTATTCCTGTAGGAGACATTTGAGGACAAACTTCACATTAACCTGAGATGTGGGGCAGTGGCGCCCCCTGGAGGGCATAAGTGGAAGAGCAGTGGCTTTTTAAATGTGAGGGTCGTATTTTAAACCTGTCCAGGGTATTTGAGATAAAGTGAAATCGGAACTTTCAACTAATTCAAGAATTCCATGCATTTTAGAACATGTTTATAGAGGTCTCAACTACAGGGTTAGCAGTTTTTACACAGAATAAGACCACATAGACACACAGGGAGGACATTTCACATACAGGGAGGGCATCTGACACACAGGGAGGGCCTCAAACACACAGGGAGGGCATCTGACACACAGCACTCACTTGATGACGGTCCCTTTAGCGCCCCCTGCTGTGGTCAGCATGACTCTGGAGGTAAGACTGACCCTGAGGTCGTCCTGCTCCAAACCTAGAAGCTCAGCACAGAACTGCACCGACTCAGAGCACTGGTTCCTGATGGCACAGCCGCCTGAGAGACAAAACACAGGTAAAAAATACGACATGTTAGATCAGAGGAGCCTGAAAGACAAAACACAGGGAAAAATATGACAAGTTAGACCAGAGGAGCCTGTGAGAAAAAACACAGGGAGAAATATAACATGTTAGAGCCATAAACTGTATAAAGAAGTGGAATAAGAGATTATGACGTCACCCATAGCGCTTGGCTCAAGCCACAGGACATCAAGGCTAGCAGTTATAGGGAGGCTGAGTATCATAGCAACCAAAGAGCCAATCAAGAGTGAGGCTGTTGAAGGTAACGCCCCTTCCTGTCCACAATGCTGGTCTAGTACAGAGTGGGTGCTTTGCAATGCTGTAAATCAAAGCTGTTGTAACGCTAATGGGAGGGACCTCGGGGAAAGAAGGCCCCTGATTTGTCTGTTATTAATGCTCATATCTTGATTTACAGATACAATAAATAAATAAAAAAAAAACAGGATCACGTTGAGCGGGTTAATACCAACATTTTAAGGTCAGAGTGGTCAGAGAGAAGGGCCACAATTTTCAAATGTAAAGTAAATTAGAGCCAGTCGATGCATCTTGAAGCGCGCAGATAATTACTTCCTATTTGAAACGTGGCGGCTCACAGATTAGCCATGTCCAGAGAACTGTACAGTCTATGGCACGAGCACGAGCCTGAGAGACAGAACACAGGGATAAAGGCAATATGTGAGAGCCACAGACTGTATAAAGAAGTGGACTAAGGCTGTGTCCAAATGTCCATACTATTCCCTACGGGGGTCACATACTTATAGTGCTGTCTGAATGTCCAGTGAGTGAGAAAACAATGCACTCAAAATTTCCCACAATACACCTTGAAAAATAGTGTCCAGCACTGGTCACTAGATCGGTCATAGACGAGTGTTTTTGAAAAATAGCATGGCAACAGATCTTTAACTGGACACAACACAACTGAATGAAGCAGATAGAAGCTCTGTCACACTGTTGATCCTGATTATGAATGAAACACTCTCAAATAAACCAGTGCTGTGTAAAGTTGCCAGTGTAAGTCATTTAGCTTTGTTCGATCTGTTAACAGAGCAATAACTTCCACATCTCAGATAAAACAAGATATTAAAAATCTAGTCAGTTTATGTGAGATCCATCCTGACATTAACATGTATGTTGATAAAGGCTTTTGTCAGTCCAATCTGATCATTATTTATGACACAAATCAAGTTTTATAAGAGTTTAGCCTTGAGATTTTCTTCACCCAGACGGCAGAGTCACATGACCCCAAAGTAGTGAGCTGTGTGTCTGAATTGCTCTGTGAAAGAGGCTCTATAGAGTCCGCTATAGAGCGCGGGCTGTGTAGTGAGGGAGGGGTTAGGGGCAGGGGAACACAGCCTAAGTGAGTTTGACATTACCCACAGAGTTAGGCTCCAAATAAAGTTCATCAAGGGAGTTATAGCAGCTAATCTGGAACCAAGCATTATAATTGGAAATACGAGGGCGAATTGAAAGAGCCAATCAGGAGCGAGGCTGTTGACGGTAACGTCCCTTGCCACCCACACCGCTGGTTTAGCAGGGAGCCGGGACTTAATAAGGAGGCTGTCAATCAACCTGTTGCTAACGCAAGCAAAAGCAACCTGTGGGAAAGGGCGCATCATTGGTCACCTATTAATCCAATCATTAGCTATGTCCATTTATATTTGGAGGCTGAAGGAAAAGGACCAGGGGGAAATATGTTTATGCGAGTCTGTCATTAGGTTAACATGGTGACATTAGCCTGACAGACAAGACACAGGGTAAAGACATGCAACATTACAAGCCTGAATTTACTCAGCACTAAACCAAGACTAAATAAGAACTAAACTAAGACTAAAGCAGGATTTGACTCGTCCAAACTGTGCCTGAATCAAGACTGACTCTTGTTAGAATCTCCAGACCTCCAGAAACCCAGATGCCCTCCCTGAAGAAACCCTGTAAAATTCATATTAAGAAAGTCTGTTTGAAATGAGAAGGAATCGTTTTAAGAAGAATCGTTGGAAAGGAATCGTTTTAAGTGAATCGTAGAGGAATCATGAGAGTGCTGTTATCACACAGTCGCCATGGAAACGTTTATCAGGTTTTTCTTATTTTTTGTTAAATGTAAAAGTCTGAAGGACAAACTCTCACACAGTGTAACCACACACAGAGAACCAGGTCTAAACCAGGTCTAAACCAGGACTAAAACAGGACTAAAACAGGTCTAAATCAGGTCTAAACCAGGACTAAACCAGGACTAAACCAGGACTAAAACAGGACTAAAACAGGTCTAAACCAGGACTAAACCAGGTCTAAACCAGGTCTAAATCAGGTCTAAATCAGGTCTAAATCAGGTCTAAATCAGGTCTAAATTAGGTCTAAATCAGGTCTAAATCAGGTCTAAATAAGGTCTAAATAAGGTCTAAACCAGGTCTAAACCAGGTCTAAACCAGGTCTAAACCAGGTCTAAATCAGGTCTAAATCAGGCCTAAACAGGCCTAACCAGTTCTAAACCAGAATTAAAGCAAGTCTAAACCAGGTCTAAGCCAGGTCTACACCACCAGGTCTGGATGGGGGGCAAGGGGGGTGGGGGGTGGCAGTAGCAGTAGCAGTAGTTGTACACACCTGACGTACTCCCCGCCTCCTCGAAGTCGATGTTGCCCAGGTGCATGACCCCGGCCACAGTCCTGAACAGATCAAGTTTCTCTGATTGGTCCAGACCGATCTTCTTCATGGCATCGCTCATTCGACTGAAGTCCAGACGGTCATCGAGGAGAGGGTCCTTCAGAGGGCCACTTTTTACGTGCTAAAGAATATACGAGAACACACAAGAACATACATGAGAAGAACATACAAGAAGACACAAGAACATACGAGAAGACACAAGAACATACGAGAAGACACAAGAACATACATAAGAACATACAAGAACACGAAAGAACATACAAGAACACACAAGAACATACAAAAACATACAAGAACATACAAGCACACAAGAACATGAGAAGAACATACAAGAACACACAAGAACATACAAGAACACACAAGAACATTCGAGAAGACACAAGAACATACATAAGAACATACAAGAACACGAAAGAACATACAAGAACACACAAGAACACGAAAGAACATACAAGAACACACAAAAACACACAAGAACATATGAGAAGAACATACAAGAACACACAAGAACATGGGAAGAACATACAAGAACACACAAGAACATTCGAGAAGACACAAGAACATACATGAGAAGAACATACAAGAACACACAAGAACATACATGAGAAGAACATACAAGAACACACAAGAACATATGAGAAGACACAAGAACATACATGAGAAGAGCATACAAGAACACACAAGAACATACGAGAAGACACAAGAACATACATGAGAAGAACATACAAGAACACACAAGAACATACATGAGAAGAACATACAAGAACACACAAGAACATTCGAGAAGACACAAGAACATACATGAGAAGAACATACAAGAACACACAAGAACATACATGAGAAGAACATACAAGAACACACAAGAACATATGAGAAGACACAAGAACATACATGAGAAGAGCATACAAGAACACACAAGAACATACGAGAAGACACAAGAACATACATGAGAAGAACATACAAGAACACACAAGAACATACATGAGAAGAACATACAAGAACACACAAGAACATGCATGAGAAGAACATACAAGAACACACAAGAACATACATGAGAAGAACATACAAGAACATGCATGAGAAGAACATACAAGAACATACATGAGAAGAACATACAAGAACACGAAAGAACATACGAGAACACACAAGAACATACAAGATGACACAAGAACATACAAGAACACACAAGAACATACGAGAAGACACAAGAACATACATGAGAAGAACATACAACACACAAGAACATACGAGAAGACACAAGAACATACATGAGAAGAACATACAACACACAAGAACATACGAGAAGACACAAGAACATACATGAGAAGAACATACGAGAAGACAAGAACATACATGAGAAGAACATACAACACACAAGAACATACGAGAAGATACATATACATGTGAACATAGTCAGCTAATCTGGAGCACAGTTCCATATTTGGAATTCTGAGTATCATAGCAACCAAAGAGCCAATCAGGAGCAAGGGTGTTGAACGTAACACCCCGCAGCTTAGCAACGCTGTCAATAAAACCTGTTGCTAACGCTTGCAGGAGTGACCTTGGGGATTTGTCTGTTATTAATGTTCATATCTTGATTTTGAGACAAAATAATGATAGTGTGTGTGTGGGTGTGTGTGTGTGTTTCCCTGAAAGAGAGCGTCCATTTCATCATCAGATGTGATTACAGCTGATATTAAGGTTCAGAGACATGGACAGGATTTTTGTGATCTAATAAAGGGGAGCTATTTACTTCTATTAAAGAATGGATATTTGAATAACATATTTAGATCACAATGTTTCCTTTTATTGTTTTGAAAATGCTAAATTCACCCAAAACAAAGTATTCACATGTTTTATAAGTTTCACTTTCATTTTGATTCTCTGAGTCTCCCCTCCCTTTGCTCTCTGTGCTAACTTTCTCCCCCTTCAGAGCACTATCACAACACACTCAGCTGCATCTCAATAATGAAACTACTGCACATCACGTCAGGTTTGTCAAATTGCTGTGTACAGTTTTGTATCATGTTTTTGTATATTTATGGAGAATTGCCTGCATCACCCATGTCGAACATGGGTGGTGTAGGCTTATGGGTGGAGCCTTGTACAGGTTTGTACTGCTAACCGCAAGGAGGGTTTGAATAGGGCCAAGGAGATTACTCAAACATACATGGATCACATCTAAAACCTCTTCATGTTTTTGATGGGGGACATGGGAGAGAGATACAACAAAAAAGAGTTTGCAGCATACCCCTCTTTAACTTGAGTATGAAAAAATATATTGACAAAAATCCACATTGGACTGCATGACCTTTGACACAAAGTCTGTTATTTGGGGGTAATGAGCCTCTGATGCATCCACAGAAAGTCAGAGTAAAGCCAGATGTGTTTTTGTTATTTCAGCTCTAAATTCACTTTGTCTGGTCAAAAATCTGTTTTTTAGACCTGTCAGCTCAGGTGAATCTGAGTTTCAGATGACATTCCCACATCTATATTCCAATCATATTTAACACAGATTGAACAAGACTCACTTTAACTGTTCAAACTCAGATGTGAGTTGTGAGTGAGTTCTTGGCTCCAGTCTCTAATAGAAATGATCAGGTTCAACATTTGTGCATTTGCCTTTTGTATATTTTATGGTAAAGTCCAGTGTAATCAATAGAACTGTGTCTGAGCCATCTGAGAGAACAACATCATCTCACTCTACAATCTGAAATTCACCAATAGTAAAACACTCTTTAAAAGTGGGTTGCCATGGTTGTAGTAGAATGTTAAGTCCCGCCCCCAGACGAGAAGTGGTGTGTCCTTCAGCAATGCCTCTGTGCAGTTCTGATGTTCTCGTCTCTTTAGAACATTCGCTCTGTTCTCTCTGAAGCAGAGAACACCAGGGTCACATACAGGAGAGCGATGGTGAGGCAGTTGGCTTCTAACCAAATGGTTCAAGGTTTGAATCCCGCTCTTGCAGTTAATTTGGTCATTTGACCTGTGTAGGCTTTATTGATACTTTACAGCTCACCAAAATGTCCTGGGGGTGTGATGCTAACTGTAGGCACTGTTCTGTCTGAAGCTCTGTTACTCAAATTAGACTTTAATCTGATCTTTATTTATCTGAAACAGCATTACAGCCACAAGGTAGCTACCATTAGCCAACAGTTTTTCAGTGAGTCACTCTCACCTTTTTATATAAAATCAAACTCCTAAACAGGACCATGAATGCTTAGATTGATCACAGGAAAATGAAAATGTGATGTTTAAATACAGTTATACAGTTTTTCAAAATGTTCAGTTTTGTCTCTTAACTCAACTTTTTTGGCAGTGTTTGCTAAAGTTTGCCTTGTGTCCCCAGAGCCTTGTTTCCACTGGTTCACTTTGGGGTGGATTAGTTCGGGCCAGTGTGTCCCCACTGTCTAAAGTGAACCATACCGCCCCGTCTGAGGGATCCGAAGAGGACCCTGAAGGGTACTAGTTCCCAGAGGGCACCAGCACAGTATGGGTCACTTTATCTGAGACATGAACACAGACTCAAAACAACAAAAAGCTGATATAAACATGAAATAATAATAATCTCTCACCAAACGCTGACTTGACCTTGTGATAAACCACCGTATTTTCCAGTTATAGCAATATATAGCTATATATATATATATATATATATATATATATATATATATATATATATATATATATATATATATATATATATATATATCCTAGCCCGAATAATTAATTTATTCAATTTCAGCCGTGCCTGAGCGTGGAAATGCAACTCGCCTGGAGGGAGTCGCACCAAACTGACCCACTGTAAGGTGACCACAAGCGAACCGTTCCAGTGGAAAAGAGGCTCATGATAACTGCTGAACTTTCCACCATAGAGTTACATGTAGAAGCCCCCCTCCCCCAAGAGAGATTTCCCAGATATCCGTACCGTATAGTGTTATTAAAAGGTTTTACGGTTTTTCCTTGAATGAGTCCTAATGTGCTTGTGTCTCTATAGTTATAATCTGTGACACTCGTGGATCATTGTTATAATTTACACATTTTAAATCACAATATTCTTTTAAAACATCTCAATAAAAGAAACAAGTCCACTGACTTCCTCGTTATAAAACTGCGGTGTCCAATGGGAGGTGACGTCATCGTAAACGTCATCACAGCAAAGCACCGCATGCTGTTTGCGCCCCCTATGGACAGCTGCACATCACACTAGAGCAGCACTTTTTTTTTAATTTGTACCAAAATGACTATGCGACCTTGCTGAATCTTACAAGTATTACCGATTAAGAAAATAAAACTGGAGAAGGAAGTGCATATGTCAAAAACGGGGTAGATCGGCAAAATGGCACTTTGAAAATAAGCGATTAAAGATTACTCAAACAATGAATCACTTGCATACAACCTCAGAGGCTCAATGAGAAGAAACAACTAGAACATGGTTAAACATCTGAAAAGTCCAGTTTGAAGAACAGGGCTGGTTTAATGTAATTTGACTGGTGCTTTTGTTTTGGAACTAGTGCTAACTGGTGCTGTTTTGTATTGTTTTCTGTGTCTTTGGAAACGTTTTTTTTTTATAGAATGATATATAATTTGAATGCACTAACTATCTCAAAATATCACCTTTTTACAGTACCTGTAAAAAGTACAGACGTACCTTAAACAGGAAGGTGCAGTTTTCAACCAGAGGTCCAGTCAGCACATTTTTAAAGCATCTGACAGACTGATGTATTGTTCTAACTGTGACTTGGTTTAGTGGATACAACCTGTGCTAAATTTACATCAGTGAAGTAGCAGTTTGTGAAGAAAAGTCAAGAATCCAGGAAGGATTTGTGAGCTATAAAACAGAATCCTACTGCCTGTGTCATCAGCACAAAAATTCAAAATACAGACACAGTTTAGGGCTCAAAAACTGGCACTTTAAACCTGGATTTCACTAAATAAAGCTGTTGTCTTTAGTCTAATTAGAAATATAGTGTCATTTAGACATGTTTTGGCCCTTGTATACATTATGGTTGTAAGGTAACAGTTATGGAATTACCTCTTCACATCTGCTACTTATAAACTACAAAACTAGAAAAGACTAGGCAGGATTTGTAATCAAACCTAGTCTCACCTGTATATTAACTTTTATGTGGTTTTAGATTGTGATTTCAATTTGTGTCCAAATTAGAACAAAACCAGTCATGTTAGTCAAAGTATTTGTGAAGCCTGAGGTCCAAATATATGACTCCAGTAAAGACTCGTTTCAGTCTCAGCTCTCACTCATGTTTCTCCAGACCCTCTTTTAAAAAAAACAAATTTAAACTTTTGGATTTTCTGTTTTGAATCTGATGAAGTTTCTGATGAACTGTCAAACTCAGAGGGTCTAATCTGTGTCAAAACATCATTCTGCTCTCAAAGCCTGTGTCAGATACCCTCCCAGTCTCCTCCTGTGTGTCAGATGCCCTACCGTCTTCCTTTATCCCTGTGTGTCTGAGGCCTTCCTCTCCTCCTGTAGTGAGTCAGATACTGTTGGATGTGTCAGATGCCCTGTCTGTGTGTCAGATGCCCTGTCTGTGTCAGATGTGTCAGATGCCCTGTCTGTGTGTCAGATGCCCTTCCGGCACTCACCTCGGGGCTCTTGCGGTTCTGGGGGATCTGTTTGTCGGTGTCTTTGGAGGCAAAGAATCGGGTGCAGCCTTTGTTCAGATACTGAAACAGAAAACAAACAACAATTATTTAAGTTTAAACTATATAAGACCAGCCCACAGTACAGCACAGAGAAGTGTCTGGGGAGGGGGCGGGCAGCATTTTTTGTTCCCAATCTTATCTTGGGAACTTGCATACTTCCAGAGACATTTGATCATTCTCTGACACTAGACCTCACACTGTGAACCACTAACTCCTCTGCCATCAGTGCACAGGATGCTCCAGCCCTGCTCCAGCCCTGCTCCAGCCCTGCTCCAGCCCTGCTCCAGCCCTGCTCCAGCCCTGCTCCAGCCCTGCTCCAGCCCTGCTCCAGCCCTGCTCCAGCCCTGCTCCAGCCCTGCTCCAGCCCTGCTCCAGCCCTGCTCCAGCCCTGCTCCAGCCCTGCTCCAGCCCTGCTCCAGCCCTGCTCCAGCCCTGCTCCAGCCCTGCTCCAGCCCTGCTCCAGCCCTGCTCCAGCCCTGCTCCAGCCCTGCTCCAGCCCTGCTCCAGCCCTGCTCCAGCCCTGCTCCAGCCCTGCTCTAGTCCATCATCATGCTTGTTGTATGCTGCTCTTAAAACCCTCTGGTAAAAGAGCCGTGCCCACGCAGCTCTGTTCTGTTATTTTCTATTTATATTAAACTCTACAGACCTGCACCAACCTCTTGAGTCACCAGCACATTCTACAGCTGTTTGGCCTTCACAGAAATCAGCAGTCTAACCCACACACAGGGTGTCTAACCCACAAGGACACAGGATAACCACTCTGCCATAGTAACACAAGGACATGGAAACTGGTTTAGTCCTGGTCAAGTCCTAGTCCTGGTTCAACCCTGGTTCAGCCCTGGTTCAGCCCTGATGCTGGTCTAGTCCCGGTCTTACCCTGAAGGTATCAGGAGCCTTCAGATGGAGCTTCTCCCTCATCTCCTCTGGAGCTCCAGCACACAGTCTGTAGAAGATGTGGTAGTTCCTCTCCTCTTGGCTCTGAGTGCAGATCCGGGACTTCTCCAGGAGGTAGTGGGACACGAACCCGCCCACCACCGCATTCTGAGGAGAGAGGATCAATCAGAAAGTCAGTGATTTGAGTCCTGTCTCTGTGTCCATAAGCCAGACATTTCAGTTCAGATCACTGTGCAAATGGTTCAGTAAAGATGCATTAACTTTTTTGGTGGAGGTCCTAACACCTGCTTGTCTCCATGGAATGTTCCACAGTATGGCATTAAACTTGTTTACCTTCATAGAGTTTCACTGTGGTACTATTAAAATCCTAATTCCAATGAAGTTGGGATGCTGTGTAAAACTTAAAAAAAATACAGAATACAATGATTAGCAAATCCTTTTCAACCCATATTGAACTGAACAAACTACAAAGACGTGATATTTAATGTTCAAACTGATAAACCTTATTGTTTTTATGCAAATATTCACTCATTTTCAATTTGATGTCTGCAACATGTTCCAATAAAGCAGAGACAGGGGCAACAAAAGAATGGGAAAGTTGAGGAATGTTTAAAATCCATCCTGTTTGGAACATTCCACATTGAACGGATTAACTGGAAACAGGTGAGTGTCATGATTGGGTATAAAAGGAGCATCTCTGAAGGGCTCAGTCATTCACAAAGGATGGAGCGAGGGTCCCCACTTTGTGAACAGCACCGTGAGCAAATAGTCCAACAGTCTAAGAACAACATTTCTCAATGTGCAAATGCAAGGAATTTAACGATTTCATCATCTACGGTTCATAATATCATCAAAAGATTCAGAGAATCTGGAGAAATCTCTGCACATAAACAGCAACACCGAAAACAAACACTGAATGTCCATGACCTTCGACCCTTCAGGTGTTACTGTATTAAAAACAGACATGAATGTGTAAAGGATATTCCCACACGGGCTCAGGAACACTTCAGGAAACCATTGTCAGTTAACACAGTTCATCTCTACATCACCAAGTGCAGGTTAAAACTGTACCAGGCAAAGCCAAAGCCAAATATCAACAACACCCAGAAACACCACCAGCTTTTCTGGGCCCGAGCTCACCTGAGATGGACTGACCAAAGTGGAAAAGTGTGCTGTGGCCTGATGAGTCCACATTTCAAATTGTTTTTGGAAATCATGGATGTCATGTCCTGCAGGCCAAAGAGGAAAAGGACAATCCGGATTGTTATCAGCACAAAGTTCAAAAGCCTCTGTGATGGTCTGGGGGTGTGTTAGTGCCTCTGTGATGGTCCGGGGGTGTGTTAGTGCCTCTGTGATGGTCTGGGGGTGTGTTAGTGCCTCTGTGATGGTCTGGGGGTGTGTTAGTGCCCATGGGAAACTTGCACATCTCTGAAGGCTCCATTAATGTGAAAGGTACATACAGGTTTAGGAGCTACATATGCTGCCATCCAAGCAACATCTGTTTTAGGGACATCTCTGCTTATTTCAGTAAGAGAATGCCTAGCATTTGTACTAGACTGTCCTGCCTTCAGTCCAGACCTGTCTCCCACTGAAAATGTCTGGCACATTATGAAGCGCAAAATACGACAACGGAGACCCCGGACTGTTGAGCAACTGAAGTTGTACATTCAGCAAGAATGGGAAAGGATTCCTCCTGCAAAGCAATTAGTGTCCTCAGTTCCCAAACACTTATTGAATGTTGCTAAAAGGAAAGGTGATGTAACACAGTGGTAAACATGCCCCTGTCCCAGCTTTATTGGAACGTGTTGCAGGCATCAAATTGGAAATGAGTGAATATTTGCATAAAAACAATAAAGTTTATCAGTTTGAACATTAAATATCATGTCTTTGTAGTTTATTCAGTTCAATATAGGTTGAAAAGGATTTTCAAATCATTGTATTCTGTATTTTTTTTTTTAAGTTTTACACAGCGTCCCAACTTCATTGGAATTGGGGTTGTATGTAGAACCCTCTTTAGCGCCTCTGTAGAACCCTCTAGAACATTCACTTTATCTTACTGCAATCATCCAAACAGCAGAAACACAGCTGGATTTTTAACAAACTGGGATTTTTCAAGTTAAATTCTGATCAAGATTCACACAAACTAACTTCACAAAACACTTAAAACTTACTAATAAGTGAGTGGGTTAATACTCGACCAGTCAAAAGGAAATCTATGGTTTTAATATAATTTTTAATATGAACTTTGAAACAAAAGACCTTGCATTTAAAATGTGTGTGTGTGTGTGTGTGTGTGTGTGTATATGTGTATATATATATATATATATATATATATATATATATATACACACATACACAGATACACATATATCAACTATGCTTTAGTCCTGGTTCAGTCCTGCTTCGGCCCTGCTTCGGCCTGCTTCAGTCCCTGTAATGTTTCTTGTCCCTCTAGATCTCTGGGTTAATATCCTCCTCTTACATTAAAAATGTCTCGTAGCTTTGGGACATCATTATGAGCTAAACGTTTAAACGATGAAAAGACAAAGTCTCTCATTAAAAGCAGAGATGATCTTTTGTTTGTCTCGGTTTAACAGAAGCATTTTACAAACCACCGTGTGGACTGACCCAGGACGCACTTCAGACTCAGAGCATTTGACCCATTTATCAAGATCAACCTTTAGGGTCAACCAAATTTGTCTTTTGTTCATGGAGGGTTTGTGACCAGAGCTTTGGGCAGGCCACAGGTTTAAAAGTTGACAAACAAGAACACAACAGACGTTTAAGACCTGCTGAAATGATTCAGTAGGTCTTAAAGGTGCACTACGGAACTTCTTCTGGCTCTATGGAAATGACTTTGCTTTGCCTGGGATATTTTTATTTATTCAATTACAGGTGTTCCCCCCATGCAGTTCTGAGGGAGAAGTCTGCCTAGAACCACGGGCATTGAGGGGAGGAGGAGGGAGTCTGGAGGACTAAAGGGAAGAGTGAAGGGGGAGGAGGGGTGATGTCTGGGGTTATAAGGAACCACGTGATTGGTTTAACAGGTATCCACTATTCAGACTCCACCCCTGCAGTCAGCTGTTTGTAATCAGAGACACCTGGCTGTAATCAGGGCAGTAGTGTGTGATGTCATGTAGTGCTTGAAATAGCAGAGGCCACTGGAGGCAGCACACACATGTGGATTTAGACAGGTTTTACCAGAAAGCTGCAAATGTACGTAGTTTGCATTAAAATTGCCAAACAATGACCAGGAACAGGAGAGAATGCTCTTCAAACACCATGAATACAGTTTAGTCACAAACAAAAGTAGTAGTTTAATGTGTTTAGTTCCACGTTTGGATGTGAAATAAAATGAGTTTATTTGTGATTAGAGACGTTACAAATGAGACTGTGTCATCACATCTGTGGAGACTCTGGAGATCTTAGAAAAAGATGGAACCATAGCTCCAAATGATGCTTTTGAGAATTGATATTAATCTGAAAAGAATGAGCTGCAGACAGGAGCAGACCCTGAGGAGCAGAGCCAGAAGAGCAGAGCCAGAAGAGCAGAGGAGCAGAGATAGAGAAGCAGAGCCAGAGGAGCAGAGGAGCAGAGCCAGAGGAGCAGAGCCAGAGGAGCACAGGAGCAGAGCCAGAGGAGCAGAGGAGCAGAGATAGAGAAGCAGAGCCAGAGGAGCAGAGGAGCAGAGCCAGAGGAGCAGAGCCAGAGGAGCAGAGGAGCAGAGATAGAGAAGCAGAGCCAGAGGAGCAGAGGAGCAGAGCCAGAGGAGCAGAGCCAGAGGAGCAGAGCCAGAGGAGCAGAGCCAGAGGAGCAGAGCCAGAGGAGCAGAGCCAGAGGAGCAGAGCCAGAGGAGCAGAGCCAGAGGAGCAGAGCCAGAGGAGCAGAGCCAGAGGAGCAGAGCCAGAGGAGCAGAGCCAGAGAAGCAGAGCCAGAGAAGCAGAGCCAGAGAAGCAGAGCCAGAGAAGCAGAGCCAGAGGAGCAGAACGGTGCAGACAGGGGTAAAAAGAGGACAAATTAAAGTGCACCTTCTCGTTAAAGTGGATCTCCACAAACTTGCCAAAGCGACTGCTGTTGTTGTTCCGCACAGTTTTGGCGTTTCCAAAAGCCTCCAGCAGGGGGTTCGCTGAGCACAAAAAACACATGTAGCGTTTTAGAGTCATGGATGACATAATAAGACTCATTATTTGTCATAAAGCCCAACAGTCATTTCACATTCTGTTCTGGGGCTGGAAAACACCTCCAACGTTTCTCTGAGACTTCAAATATTCAGAGTTCAAATGCACGCTGGTTAGCTCTGTGCCAACTAATGTCTATAACGGCATTATTTTTACGAACAAAACCCTATTAAAATGTACAGTTCAGCTAAATGTTCTTATATTTCTGTGGTGACATTGTGTCTTATCTTATACAGTGACCACACAGCTCATTAACCCACAGCAAACCTTTAAATTCTTACATTTTATATTGTGGAAAAGTCTAGAGAAAAATGAATGAGATTTTGGCCTCTGACCCCAAGAGGTGGCTCCACTGCACGCATTAAAACATTCAAAATGACTGCACAAGTAAAGCTGTACTATGCAACTTTACTGGAGGAGGGTGTGCCACCTGCTCATCTCCATGGAGATGTTATGACATATTGCTTAGCCTAGTACTTCCCATATTATGGCATTAAACCTATGTATCTTGATGAAGACAAGGGGACGCCCATTGGCCAAATTACAAGTCAGATCTGTGGACTGTCTGCCAAAGAGAATGGATCGTTTAAGGTATTTTTAGTCACAAAAACTGACAATGACTAAAACGCTATAGGTCTGGGATTATAATACCCTATCCCACCTTTAAATAAGGAATAAGATAAAAGGTTTGTAATGGGTAAGTTATTTTTAATTGGTTTGATTTTTCAAAATTTGTATTGGAGTTTGGAGATTCGATGTTGGAATGTTGTAAATATGTCGCCTGTAGCTGATGTTTGAGGGACTTTTGTGTGTGATAAATTCTGTGGCTCTGTTTTTAAGGGAACAGCAGTTGGGGATGGTGAACTGCCTGATCAACCGCACACTCTACCCTGTGGCAAGTTCCTCTTGCCTCCCAGGTTCCCCAGCTCCAGGGATGGGGCCTGAGGGTAGGGAGAGGACACAAGTATGACATATTTCGGTAAACTGCAAAACTAGTTTGTAACTTAAGGGGGAGAGTGTTACGGCCCTAGGCCTTAAGTTCTTTTTGTTGTTTATGTTAGCCATTATGTTTCTTGTGTGCGCCCCTGAATCTGTCTGCTTTCCCCATAAAATCCTGGTTGTGTGAGCCCTTGGCTGATGACTGAACTGTTTCCCAGCCTGGCTAATCCTGGGGCCCACCTTCAGCCACCTCCCACAATTTAAGAAGATTCAGGACAGCTGTTTGGGGTGCTGGCCTGTGTGTGGCCAGTCTCTCATTTTCATGCGTCTCTTTGTCATGTCACTACGGTGATAGTGACACATGGCAGTCAGTACTGACTCTGTGTTTGTTTGTCAAGATTTTGTTATGTTACTGTGAAATTTGTGTTTTAATCAGTTTACCTTTGTTTTTGTTTAAATCTTGCAAGGTACCATCTGTTTCAATATTTTAGACCCCTTCAGTTTAGTTTACCCTTAACATCCCTGTTCATTAAATTACTTCTAACCATTTTCCATCTTGGTTTCTTTTGTTACTTCCCTGTCCCCACACAAGCTGGGTCGTAACAAATGCCACAGAAAGTTACATAATACAACTTTAAACATTTAAAAAGAAGATGTTGTACCTTCCACTATCCTCTCATCGATGTCCTGCCCGGTCCCGTACGACGTGGTCAGATATCTGAGACAAGAGGAGGAGACTTAAATGTTCTGTTTAAGTGTGGTTTAAGTATTTATAAAAATACTCGAAAAGTACAGTTTATTTCAAATGTGACATCCAGGTGAATGTACCTAAGTACAGAGAACACAACACACATTCAGAAGTATCTGCAGTTCTGACCTGAGCACAAACTTGGTGTTCTCCGTTTTCCCAGCTCCAGATTCTCCAGAGACGATGATGGACTGGCTCATCTTCAGAACCTTCATGTCTCTGTATGCCTTATCAGCTGGAAATGTACACAGAAATATAAATACAACATGAAAATACTGTAAGGGGGAATCAGTTACAATATCGGTATCAGAGATATCGGAGGGTTTTCACAGATATCGTATTGGAAAATCTACGTCATATTGGTCCATGATGTTTCTCCTACTGTGTGTCCATGTGTGACCATGTGTGACTGCAGGGACTATGGACACACAAGAGACATTAACATAAACATATGAACGAGATAAATGAGATGGATCAGATATCGTCTTCCAAACATGGGTTGATTTAATTTTAGCTTTTACTATTAAGGGAGATTAATTAAAGCTTTAGAAACAGAAAAAGATGGATGCATGTGTAATATGAAGGGTGGCACATTATTTTATATACAGATAAATAAATATTGTTTTTATTTTTACAAAGTGAAAAATTCATTTGTGAAAATTACTTCAATTTAAGATACATTTGCAAGCCTCGAGGACTAAACCAGGACTAAATGAGGACTAAACTAGGTTTAAACCAGATCTAAACCAGGACTAAACCCAGCCTAAACCAGCAATATTTGCAGTAGTAACAGTAGCAGTATTTGCAGCAGTAGTACTACCTATAGCGTATACATGAGGAGGTAGCGTCCCCAGAGACCGGCCCCGGTATTGTTTGATGGTTTCGGGGGCATAGAGTTTGGGGATGTCGTAATACGGGTTCACTGCGATCAGGATGTTCGCCACATACGTCTGAAAATAAAAACACAGAGAGAAGATACTGAGATTAAGATTAAGATTAACACAAACAATCTACAAAATCATCTACCAAGTTATAACACTGTTCCCATCAAACACAGACCTGAAGAGGTTTTAGATCCATGTGAATATAGTATTTTCAAAACAATAAAAGGAAACATGGTTATCTAAATGTTAGATATGTTACAGTTAATACCCCATAGAAGTAAATACCTCTCTTTAACCTGAGACAGGTCTGATCTCTCAGGTGGAGTTCTCTGTGTAACTGTCAGATGTGTTTTTCTGGTTTATGGTTAATATCTGTGTAATCACTGGGACTATCCACATGAAACAAAAACTGCCACAAAGTTCGTCTCTTCAGTTTAAATAAACAAAAGTCAAATGATTTTTTCCACAATCTCTTCATAAAGTGGAGCCATGATTCAAGCCCTAAGACGTGAGACTCGTCAGAGGACTAAGACACAAGACAAATATGACGAGTTTGTGCAGCCGATCCCAAAATAATAATGAGAAGATTCAACATTTGTGGAGGAAACAATGTTTGAGATTTATTTAAAAATAGTGAATCTCCCACTGAGTTACACAGAGTTATATAGAGTTACTAAACAAGGCACCAAGGGAAATCTCTTGCCTAGGAACACAGCAACAAAACTATTTTCACAACAGTATTTTTGAACTGTTCATTTTGACAGACCAAGCAATTCACTGTGAGGCCACTAGATGTCAGTGTGGACCATGTTTTATTTTACTCAGTATTTATATCAGAAAGAAGAAAAAAGTTTTGACATATTTTAAAGAGAGTATTTTACTTTTCTCGGGTATTACCTGTAACACATGACATATTTACATTACCATTTTTCCTTTTACTGTTTTGAAAATGCTATAGTCACTGAAACAACATATTAACAAGTTTAATAAGTGTTCCCTCCATTTGCTACCTGCAGTCTCTTCCCCTTCAGAGCCACTATCACTACACAATTAGCTACATCCCACTAATGAAACACATCACATCAGGTTTGTCAAGTTGCTGTGTACAGTTTTGTATCATGGAGAATTGTGTGGGAGCCTGGGTGATGTAGACTTGTGGGCGGAGCCTTCTACAGACTCGTACTGCTAACTATAAGGAGGGCCCAGAAGAGATGGCTAGATTACTCAAACATACATGTATGACATCTAAAACCTCTTCATGTTTTTGATGTGGGAACAACATTAGAAAATATTTTTTTTGCTGATTTGACTAGTGAATCACTAAAATAGTAAAAGTTTTTTTATGTTCTGTTCAAAATAGCTTCAGGCTTAAGATAGCCAGAGTCGATGGCTGGCAGATTAGCTATGCCCATTTAAATATACAGTCTCTGGTTGTATTGGACATTGATGGAGCTGTTGGTAGTGCTAGAAGTGGTAGTAGTGGTAGTAGTGGTAGTATTAATGTATTTAGACTCACATAGATCTTGTCTTTGCTGTATCGGACTCTGACATTGTTCAGAAGAGTGGCTTCGTTCAGGTACATGAGAGAACCTGCACACAGACAGACAAATTCCTCATATTTATATGAAACAGAACAGATTCACATTTACAGTTGAAACCAGAAGTTTACATATGTTACATAAAAAGACACCTTTGCTTTTTCCCCTCACTGTCTGACATGAAGACTAAACTTTTCCTGTTTTGGGCCCATTAGCATTATCAAAATTATTTCTATTTGATATATGTCAGCATAATGAGAGAAGGATTTTTTTGAGAATTTTTCATGACTTTCTTCAAAGTCAGATGTTTACATACATTTCATTAGTGCCATTGTCTTTAAAGTGTATGATTTGGGTCACATGTTTTGGATTTCCTTCCACAAGTTTCTCACAATAGTTGGCAAGAATTTTGGCCCATTTCTCCAGACAGAACTGGTGTAACTGAGCCAAGTTTGTGGCCCTCTTGCTCTCACAGGCCTTTTCAGGTCTGTCCATACATTTTCAATAGGACTGAAGTCAGGACTTTGTGATGGCCACTCCAAAACATGGACTTTGTTATCCTTAAGCCACATTGTCACCAGTTTGGCAGTATGCTTCAGGCCATTTGGAAGACCCACTTGTACCCAAGCTTTAACTTCCTGGCAGAAGTCTTGAGATGTTGCTTCAGTATTTCCACATAATGTTCTTTCCTCATGATGTCATCTATTTTGTGAAGTGCACCAGTCCCTCCTGCATCAAAACAACCCCACAACATGATGCTGCCACCCTCGTATTTCACATTTCCCCCCTTTTTCCTCTAAATGTAATGATGCTCATTGGTCAGACCACAGGACATGTCTCCAAAAATGAAGGTCTTTCTCCCTGTGTGGATCTGCAAACTGTAACTTGGCTTTTTTATGTTTCTTTTGGAGTAATGTCTTCTTGCAGAGTGTCCTTTCAGCTCATGTTGGTACAGTCCTCGTTTCACTGTGGATAATGGCACACTCTTACCAGCTTCAGCAGCATATTCACAACTATATTTTGCTTTTGTTCTTGGGCTGATCTGTACATTTTGGACCAAAGCACGTTTATCTCTGGGACACAGAAGCAGTGTGATGGTTTAACATTCCCATGATATTTATACTTGTGTATAATTGTTTGAACAGATGAACATGGCACTTTCAGGCTTCTGGAAATTGCACCAAGGAACGTGGCACCAAGGATGAAAATTCTCTTCTGATTTCTTTTGACTTTCCCATGATGTTACACAAAGAAGCAGTGTGTTGCAAATGTGCTTCAAATACATCCACAGGTGTGTCTCTAATTAACTGACTGATTTATCAGACTGATGACATCACACTGGGAGAATTCTGTCCAAACATTTGGCACAATTTACACAAAAAACAAATTTTTTGAGACTTTAAACATGATTTGAATAAAATGACGGTATTTTCAGACATTTGTCTCTTGATATTCATATCTGTGACATTAGAGGAGTTTTGACCCAGTGTAACATATGGTTGCTAGGGAACACTTACGGAATTCCCTAGTGTGATGTCACAATTTACAACCAGGAAGTAACATCTGAAACCTAAAAATATTGCCAAACCAGAAAAAAGATGTTAAGATCAATATATTTAAGATTTACATCAAAATATTAAGTGTGTTTTAGTGAAATGAGTCGTCCAGCCTGTCTGAGGCACTTTAAACTAGAACCTCATTTTTCACAAGTATCGATACTGAAAATGTTCTATTGACAGGAGACAGTAAACGTCCAGGTGATGTTCTTGAGTGAGCCAAACAGGAACAGTTTAGTTTGATTTCATGTCAGACAGTGAGAAAAAGAGCGCAAGTGTCTTTTTTCATAGTGTATGTAAACTTGTGATTTCAGCTATATCTGAAACAGAACAGCTTCACAGTGCACTACCATGTTAAACAGCTGCTCCTCTTGACCTGGTCCAGATTTATATTTTACAAAATGGACCCATCCCTTATTCAGGGATCAGGCTTATTCAGAAAAAATCCCCAAAGCCCTTCTGGATGGCAAAGGCGTTTAATTAACTAAGAACATCATTTATACTGGAAAAGGCTGCAAAAAGAATTACTTCCCCCATATTTGTCCATCTGGATTTTTTATTAAATTTTCGTTTGTCGTATTAAAAATGCCTTAAATAATCATTTCTAAACATAAACACGACAGACTTACTAATAGAAATTTAAAACGTCCAAAAAATATATGTGAATTTTAGAAATGAAACTATCTCCCTCCAAATGTTTTATGAAAAAGTGCGTTCTCACAGTTGTCCTCCACATGTTTGTTGACATCGTCTTCAGCTGGAAACACCTGGTTTATCGGCGCCAGAAAAGTCTGAAAAACAAACAGTCAAATCAGTCAGTATCATCATATTAAAATCTCAAACTACATTTTGATACTAAAGAATAGACTTGATACTCGATACTGACTCCAATACCACAGTGAGGAGAATAAAAGACAATATACTGTGATTTCACTACATTAAATGTTGTACTTTGTGTTCTATTCCATGTGTGTTATATGTGTGTAATCCTCAGTGTGCAGTAGGTTCATAGTGGTCCATGTGTGTATACTAGTCTATGTGTCTTATACTGGTGAAAGATAGAGACACATCATTATAAACATATTCAGGAAATGTTCATTTCTGTCCTCTTTTTTAGTATGAATACCTCCAAAAAAAGAGGATCTACTAGTTTTAGTATCAATTAGTATCTGATTTTTGATACTTTTAAGGTTTTGCTATAGAATGCTACAGAAGGCTATGACATGTTATTGTCATGATCACATTGTTGCTGTATAATTAATACTTTGCAACATTACCTGTGGGTGTGTTGCTAACTAGAGGCACTGCTCTGTCAGAAGCTCTGTTAGACTTCAATCTGAGTTTTATTTTACCACAATCTGACCATAAAGAACTGACAAGCACTGAACTACAACAGGTGAGATTATTTGTGCTGTTAAAGCAAATAACATTACAGTCACAAGCTAGCTAGTATTAGCATTAGCCAACAGTTTTTCACCGAGTCACTCTCACCTTTTTGTGTAAAATCAAACTCCTAAACAGGACCATGAATACTCAAATTGATCACAGGAAAATGAAAATGTGTTCTTTAAAAACAGTTTGCATTTTTCAGAAAAAAAAATGTTTGGCAGTGCCAATTTGTGCATTATGTCACCATGGTAACTGCTGAGCATATGCATACATGTAGAACCCCCCCAGCATGATGCCACTGCTGTACTGCATCAATAGTATAATATGTTATGGTATTTTGACCCTCCAGGACACTGTACTTTCTCTCCTTTGTTCATTTGTTTCCACCACATTAATCTTTCATGTGTTTTTTGTGGAGGGACAGAGAGAGAGTTGTGCCTCATGAAACTTCATCTGCAGCAACAAAAAACTCCTGAAAATGCTCTGAACTTTGACCATTGACCTGAAACACGCTAACAACATACTAACGAATCATTTCAATAAACATGTAGTTACAGTGATACATGGTTAAGTTACTGGTTGAGTTACACTTTTCTATCAACACTCAAGCTAATGCACAACAGGCTAACGCCCCAGTCAGGTCCTCTTTACCAGGACTTAAAGTACGATAGGTTCGACAGGTGAGTATGACGGGTTCAACTGGTTCAACAGGTGAGATTAAGAATATGTTGAAAAATACAGGGAGTAGAGCGTTCTAAAACTCTCACTGTTGACATCAGACTGATTACATCACACTGACAACATCACATGACATCACACTGATGACATCACACTTGGAGAATTCTGTCCAAACCTTTTTTACAAAAAACACATTTTTCTGAGACTTAAGATTTCAATAAAATGAATGTATTTACAGACATTTGTATTTGTCTCTTGATATTCATATTTGGGACATTAGAGGATTTTTGGCCCAGTAACATATAGTTGCTAGGGAACACTTACGGAATTCCATAGTGCAAGGGTGTCCAAACTTTTCTAATGAAGGGGCCACATATAAAAACACAGACAAAGTTGAGGGCCGGTTGAGGGTCATAGACTGGTCACCAGTACAGTGAATACTTCAAATCTGCATTATTATTAAAAGTTAAAAAAGTTAGTTAAACCATTCAACCTTTATTCATGGTCACATCCTCAATGGGACACATTACATATTTGATATGGGGTTGGTAAAGTAGATTTTCAGAAATATACAGTAAAAGGTACTGTTTAAGATAATATGGGCCAATTCACATGGAAGCTTGAGGGCCAAGAAATATTGGTTTGAGGGCTCCATTTGGCCCCCGGGCCACAGTTTGGCATGCCTGTAAAATGTGTAATGTCACAATTTACAACCAGAAAGTAACATCTGAAACCTAAAAATATTGCCAAACCAGGAAAAACATGTTAATATTTTGAGCTAAATTTTAAATATACTGATCTTAAGTGTGTTTTAGTGAAATGGGTCGTCCAGCCTGTCTGAGGCACTTTAAACTAGAAACTCATTTTTCACAAGTAGCGATATTTTAAAAAGTTCCATTGACAGAAGACTGTAAACTAATCCCCAAGTCCAGGTGATGTTCTTGAGTGACCCTCCTCTTCCTCCTCCTGCTGCTCTCCCTTCTCCTCCTACTGTCCCTTCTCTGCTCTCCATTCTCCTCCTCTACCTCCTCCTCCTGCTCCTCCACTGTCCTCCTCCACTGTGCTCCTCCACTGTCCTCCTCCTCCACTGTCCTCCTCCTCCTCCACTGTCCTCCTCCTCCTCCAACTCCTCATTATGGTCAGAGTAAACAGTGAGTGAGTGCAGTGGTAGGAACCATCAGCAGCTGTGTTTTTAGAGGGACACATTAGAGGGCACGCTGGGAGCCATTTCCATGGAGACAGACGGTTTGGGTGTGATTTATGTGGGAGCAGGTTCATTACAGAGATTACACAGACAAACACAGAGCGCAGAGGCAGTGCATAAATCTGCTGCCTTTGTGCCTTTGAGCAAAGTGTCAGGACACGCAGTGAGGAGGGATTGGGGTCTACAGTCTGTTATCACACTTTAATACTGATGACGACAAAAGGGACAGACACAAAATGACTAAAACAGGAAGTAGACCTGAGACAGCACGAGGGGAGTACCTTTATGGTATGGTGAGAGTACACAGATGTGGTATACAAGTACATACGTGGAGGGGAGTACCTTTATGGTGAGAGAGTACATGGGTGTGGTATAGGAGTACATATGTGGAAGGGAGTACCTTTATGGTGGGAGTACACAGGTGTGGTATACAAGTACATATGTGGAGGGGAGTACCTTTATGGTGAGAGTACACAGGTGTGGTATACAAGTACATATGTGGAGGGGAGTACCTTTATGGTGAGAGTACACAGGTGTGGTATCCAAGTACATATGTGGAGGGGAGTACCTTTATGTTGAGAGAGTACATGCGTGTGGTATAGAAGTACATACGTGGAGGGGAGTACCTTTATGTTGAGAGAGTACAGAGGTGTGGTATAGAAGTACATATATGGAGGGGAGTACCTTTATGGTGGGAGTACACAGGTGTGGTATCCAAGTACATATGTGGAGGAGAGTACCTTTATGGTGAGAGAGTACATGGGTGTGGTATGGAAGTACATATGTGGAGGGGAGTACCTTTATGGTGGGAGTACACAGGTGTGGTATCCAAGTACATATGTGGAGGGGAGTACCTTTATGGTGAGAGTACACAGGTGTGGTATCCAAGTACATATGTGGAGGGGAGTACCTTTATGTTGAGAGAGTACATGGGTGTGGTATACAAGTACATACGTGGAGGGGAGTACCTTTATGTTGAGAGAGTACATGGGTGTGGTATAGAAGTACATATGTGGAAGGGAGTACCTTTATGGTGAGAGTACACGGGTGTGGAATAGAAGTACATACGTGGAGGGGAGTACCTTTCTGTTGCCTTTGAATGGTTCTATAGTGAGGAGGTGCATATTTATAGTACACAGGTGTAGTATAGAGTGCACAGGTGTAGTATAGAGTGCACAATTGTAGCACAGAGTGGACACGTGCACAGGTGTAGTATAGAGTGCACAATTGTAGTACAGAGTGGACAGGTGTAGTATAGAGTGCACAGGTGTAGTATAGAGTGCACAATTGTACTATAGAGTGCACAAGTGTACTCTGGGCTGTGTCTCAATTCGCCAAATGCACCCTTCAAGGGTCCTTACGAAGTACTCTTCAAAAGTGTAGTTTCAAGGTTCCGGTCGAGAGTCTGCCCTCCTCAGTGTAGCCTCCATCTAACTGAAGTGGGACAGGCCCACACCACGGACCGCACTTCCACCTCTGTCTTTGAGCGTACGATACGTACATTACGTACGTTATTTTTAATGATTTATTATTTAATAGAAAAAAAGTCAAGATGTCGTCGTCACAGCCGTTTCTTTCTGTTTAGATTGAATATCAATAGGCAAATATAACGTTCGAGGTGATTTTTTTACTCAATTGCAGCTACTTCATAACTTAAACAAAATATACCTTGTGAAAATGTAATAACAGAGACAGAGGTAACAATATCATTTCTACATTCATAGTCTATAAACGAGAGAACACTGATTAGTGGTACATAAAGTGGGATATTGCAGTTTAATGGTTCGGTATTTTGTCCAGTGGCTACACCACTTTAATAACAGTAGAGGGCGCTGTTTCCCTTCTATGCCGTGCCAGTTCTTTTCATCTGATTATTATAAGGTATTTTCTAGCAGTGCAGCGCTACATCAAGCTAGTGTCTTGATTTACTAACACGAAGGTAAATGACACGTGCCTACCAGTGGGTGCAGACCTATGGAATGTACCGGAACACATGAAGATTTTGTGCACGTCTCAGGACTCTGTTCTGTCCTTTCCTGAGAGTCCGTTGCTTCATTGTCCACATTACCTGTGTGGATCATTAAACTCTTCTGACTTTACGTTTCAGTCTCTTGGTCTTTGACGCTTACAATAGAAACGAACATTCTTACATTATTCTTATTGCAGTAATAATTTTTAATGATAAAAATGTCTTCTTATTGTCTAGCAATAACTGCACATTCCTTTATTCCATGTAACTCCTTTTTAATCATCACACACACTGTGCAGATCTTTATTCAGATTTAACAGTTTCATGTTGCACTGTTGTAGATGAGGTAAACCAGTACGAACATTTGAACGTATATTGCGCAACGGACTCCATTTTCTTCTCTTTTTTGCGTAGGCGCGGTGCATGACGGGATATAGAAGTGCGTGAAGTGTGCACGGATGCAGGCTTCGGTTACGTCCGATCTCCATGGAAACGGTGCAAAGGGAAGGGCAGGTTTGTCGGCCGCATTCAGTAGTAAATTACGTCACTGCCCTTCGAACCGCCCTTCCAATGGTGATTCTAAGGCCAGGTGGGCGAATTGAGACACAGCCATAGAGTGCACAAGTGTAGTACAGAGTGCACAAGTGTAGTACAGAGTGCACAAGTGTAGTACAGAGTGCACAAGTGTAGTACAGAGTGCACAGGTGTAGTACAGAGTGCACAAGTGTAGTACAGAGTGCACAGGTGTAGTATAGAGTGCACAGGTGCAGTATAGAGTGCACAGGTGCAGTTTAGAGTGCACAGGTGCGGTATAGAGTGCACAGGTGCGGTATAGAGTGCACAGGTGCGGTATAGAGTGCACAGGTGCGGTATAGAGTGCACAGGTGCGGTATAGAGTGGACAGGTGTAGGGTACCTTCCCGTTGCCCTTGAGTGGTTCTATGGTGAGGGAGTCTGGTCCGATGTCGACGATGGTCCCGAGCTGAAACCCGTCTGTGGAGTGAGGCGCCCACACGGGCCGACCGTCCTCCATGTTGGATCCTACACGCCTGTACAAATACACACAAAATACATTTACTACTACTACTACTACTACTACTACTACTACTACTACTACTACTACTACTACTACTACTACACACCTGTACAGAGATGTATAAGTATATTTTACAGTACTGTTACTGCTGCTACTGCTACTACTAATATCACGACTACCTCACACAGTGAAAAGTGTTTTGTACAAACTAAACGTTTGAATGTGCTGCAATTAAAGACACTGAGACATTGCAGAGACCAAAGGTTCATGAGCAAGACATTTTTGATTTGGAGATTTGATCCGGAGATTTGATCCAACATCCCAACAGCATGCTCCACACTGTGCTATTAAAGCTGTGAGTCACTCTGAGGTGTGTCTCTGGACTTTACACTCTGCTCATAAACCAGGAACATATCCCACTCAACTGCCTCACCTGCTACTCCCCACCTGTCACTGCTCCTGCCTCACCTGAATCTTAACCTGCTGTCACCTGCAGTTAGGAGTGGATAAAACCAGGACCAAACCAGGACCAAACCAGGACCAACCCAGGACCAACCCAGGACCAACCCAGGACCAACCCAGGACCAACCCAGGACCAAACCAGGACTAAACCAGGACTAAACCAGGACTAAACCAGGACTAGATCAGAACTAGATCAGAACTAGATCAGGACTGTTTTAAATCACAATGAAACGGGACTTAATCTGATGTTACTTGGTTTAGTGAAAAATGCAAATGTGATGCATGTTTTTCAGTCAGATGCCCTCCCACAGCAGCCTGGGCCCTGAGGCAATAAGGCTTTAAATCAGATGCCCTCCCACAGCCCTGGATTGTGTTTGTGAATGAGTCTCATGTGTAACTGACCTGATGGCAAAAGGATGAGCTCTAAGCGTGTAATGCAGAGTGTGGCCACTAGAGGGGTTAGTGAGCAGACAGTCTCACATTCTCTCTGTTTCTCTCCTCTCCCTCCCTCTGTCCCTCTCTTCCTTTCTCTCTTCTCTCCGTCACTCTTTCCCACTCTCTCTCTTTCTTCCCCTCCTCCCTCTCTCTGTCACAGTCTGTGCATTGTTCCAGATGAGAGCAGAGTCATGTGACCTCAGGAGCTGCTCAGGGACGTGGGACAGAGGACAAAAAGGGAGGAAAATTCTCTGGAAGTTTTTGGAACATCTGAAACATTCCCTTGGTACTGTGAGAGCAGAAAGATTTTGGAAAAATATAGAAGTGGGATTTATATATTGAAATTAGACTCACAATGTGTGTTTGAATAAAAAGCCTCTCCTAAAAGTTCACATCTGAAACATGTCCAGAACAACAGCAGAGAGTGTGCTACTCAAAGGCATAACATCAGAACCCAACACCTCTGCACATCAGTGTACAGACACAGGCAGTCCTGCTCAAAGGCAAAACATCAGAACGCCTCAATCAAAACAAATGGTAGAGTTTATATTACACTACAGTATTAATGTTCAATGTTTAAGCCCCAGTAAGAAGCATCCAGGACTAAACCAGGTCTAAACCAGGTCTAAACCAGGTCTAAACCAGGTCTAAACCAGGACTAAACCAGGTCTAAACCAGGTCTAAACCAGGTCTGAACCAGGACTGAACCAGGACTAAACCAAGTCTAAACCAGGTCTAAAGCAGGACTAAACCAGGACTAAACCAGGACTAAACTAGGAATGAACCAGGTCTAAACCAGGACTAAACCAGGACTAAACCAGGTCTAAACCGGGACTAAACCAGGACTAAACCGGGACTAAACCAGGACTAAACCAGATCTAAACCAGATCTAAACCAAGTCTAAACCAGGACTAAACCAGGACTAAACCAAGTCTAAACCAGGTCTAAACTAGGAATGAACCAGGTCTAAACCAGGACTAAACCAGGTCTAAACCAGGTCTGAACCTGGACTAAACCAGGTCTAAACCAAGTCTAAACCAGGACTAAACTAGGAATGAACCAGGTCTAAATCAGGACTAAACCAGGACTACACCAGGTCCAAACCAGGTCCAAACCAGGTCTAAAGCAGGTCTAAACCAGCACTGAACCAGGAATAAACCAAGTCTAAACCAGGTCTAAACTAGGACTAAACCAGGTCCAAACCAGGACTGAATCAGGACTAAACCAGGACTAAACCAGGACTAAACTAGGAATGAACCAGGTCTAAACCAGGACTAAACCAGGTCCAAACCAGGTCTAAACTAGGACTGAACCAGGAATAAACCAAGTCTAAACCAAGTCTAAACCAAGTCTAAACCAGGTCTAAACCAGGTCTAAACTAGGAATGAACCAGGTCTAAACCAGGACTAAACCAGGACTAAACCAGGACTAAACCAGGACTAAACCAAGTCTAAACCAAGTCTAAACCAGGTCCGAACCAGGACTGAACCAGGACTGAACCAGGACTGAACCAGGACTGAACCAGGACTGAACCAGGACTGAACCAGGACTAAAACAGGATTAAATCAGGACTAAACTGGGTCTAAACCAGGTCTAAAGCAGGACTGAAGCAGGTCTAATCCCAGTCTGATCTTGGTCTGTCTGAGTCTGGAGCAGTGGGAGTAGTCTGTGGTTTTAAACATGTTTAAATACTGCACTGCGGTGTATTTAGTGTGGTGTCGTACTATTACTACATGATGTGGTGTAGTACAGTTACTCTGATCCTCCATGACTCACTCAGGTAGTGTTTACTACAAACAGTCAGCAGAGAACTTTAAACCAGAAAAACTGTTCTGTTTGGATGTTAAACCATGGTCTAGTCGTTTCTTCTCATTGAGCCTCTGAAGTTGTATTTGGAGTGATGCATGTTGGAGTACTCTTTAATCGACTATTTTCAAGATGCCATTTTGTCAATCTACCCCAGTTTTCACCTCCACCGGTACACGCCCACTGTGACGTACACACCCACTATGGCGTACACACTTCCTTCTCCAGTTTTATTTTCTTAATCGGTGACACTCGTAGGATTCGGCAGCCTCTCGTAGTCATTTCGGTACAAATGAAAAAAAAAAAAATCGCTGCTTGCTAGTGTGATGTGGGGCTGTCCATAGGGGGCGCCGACAGCATGCGGTGCTTTGTTGGGATGACGTTTACGGCGTGTCACCTCTCATTGCGCACCACAGTTCTCTAATGCTAAAGTCAGCAGACTTGTTTCTTTTATTAAGTCCTTTTAGATAAATATTGTGATTGTGAGTAAGTATTGTGTGTAAATTATAACAAAATTATAACAAAGATCCACGAGTGTCAGAGATTATATGTACTGAGACACAAGCACAATAGGGCAGGTTTAAGGATTCAACAGCAGTTGATCAAGAACTGGTTTCAACAAGATAGTCCTGGGTCAAGACCTGGACTTCAGAGGTTCCTGACCACTTCTGAAGTTTATCTGAAACATGAGACCAAAACAGAAAACAGGCCGTAGAAAAGGATTGTGGGTAACAAACTCATAAAAAAAGAGAGAGAGGACTGAACCAGGACTAAACCAAGACTTAACCAGGACTAAACCAAGACTGAACCGGGGCTAAACCAAGACTGAACCGGGGCTAAACTAGGACTAAACTAGGGCCTGTGTCGTTTCCTGGTTGGACTCTGGTCTCATAAAAATTATGATGATGCCGCTTCCTCTAGTGACATGAGGATCTTTTGAGAGTTCACAGGTCAAAGTCCACTTCAGGCCCTGCTTCAGCCTTGGTTCGGTCCTGGTTCAGTTCTGGTTTAAACATTTTTATTGAATGTTTATGATATTTATGATCCCAAAGGGCAAAGGTCACTGAAGAAGACACAAGCTAAACTACAGTAATGTGACCTTATCTTATTGATAAAACAGGACTAAACTGGGACTGAACCGGTACTAAACCAGGACTGATCCAGGGACAGAGCCAGGACAAAACCAGGACTGAACCAGGACTGAACCAGGGACAGAACCAGGACTGAACCAGGGACAGAACCAGGACTAAACCAGGACAGAACCAGGATTGAACCGGGGACAGAACCGGGACAGAACTGGGACAGAGACCAGGGCCAAACTGGGACAGAGACCAGGGCTAAACTGGGATTGAACCGGGACTACACCAAGACTACACCAGGATTAAACCAGGACTAAATCAGGGACTGAACCAGGACTGAACCAGGACTGAACCAGGACTGAACCAGGACTGAACCAGGACTGAACCAGGACTGAACCAGGACTGAACCAGGACTCTGGACTGATTTGGTTTTATTTAAGTCACGGCTGAAACTTCAAACTATTATTTGCAGATTTGCACAAATTAAAACTATAATAAAACGGCTCCAGTGGCATAAAACAGTGTGTGCAAATGTATAAAAGCACAGCTATCATCAGGCCAATACAAATATAATCATATTAAAACCTAAATCCGGCACAGTAAATATTGGCTTTGTTTTGTCACTTTAAGAATCTCTCTTTGAAAGTGTGGGATCTTTTATCCTCAAACAAACAGAGGCAGAGGCTTTGTCCAACTACCACCACAACACACGCTGCCCCGGGACAGTCTCCGGGACAGTCCACCTCACAAAGCCCGCTTACATAACGCCACACCGGGGCCACCAAACCGGCCTGTCCCGTCCTCTGACCCACACAGAGCTCTGAGTCCCGAACACAAAGCTCCGAGTCCCGGTCACATCCACACACTGCAGCGCCACAAAGGACCGACCTCCACCCACCCAGAGCCGGGGACAAGGAGGCCTGGAGCCCGGGGATGCGAGCCGAGCGGAGCCGTGCTGGAGCTGTCCCAGAGCTGTCCCGGAGCTGTCCCGGAGCACAGTTGGTGCCGCTCACACCAATGATTTTTCCCCTTTGTGCTTTCGAGCAGAGCTGGGCAGACGAACCGACCACAACACAGACGAACTTCATAGAGAAACACTCCAATTTAAGCACAACATTCTTCCTTATTATACCACTGTCTTAACCGATGAGTCAGCAGATTTCTACTATCAAATTGTTCGTAATTTAACTTTGTCTTGGTAAAAAACATCAAGAATCCCCAAGTCCTCTGTAAAAACACTTTTCAAACATGTTTAATAATAATTCCATAACTCCTTTTCGGTTGAGCGCTCCATTCAGAGTCACAGCGCGGCCGAAAGGTTTGGTCCAAAAGTTGAACATTGACAGAAAAAACGTGACCACACTTAGTTCGAACTGAAGCCGAAGTTAAACATATTCATTTGCCAAACCAAAACTTAAATAAAACATCTGATTACCCAACATATGGACCGGTTCAGTTCGTAATAAAATTTAAAAAGTAGATTTTGTCAATGGAAACCGGGTTAGGAAGGGGATACGGCTGAGATTTATAGATGGAATAATTTAATTTTTAGACAAATGCACAAACCCACAGGTCAGTCCATTTGGTGACTCTTTGGGAGTTATTATAAGGTTGTTTTGGGCATGTTTCCAGGAGGGTGAAGGCTTTAAGAGGATTGCTTTCCCGGTGTAAAGCCTCCATAAGCGGTGACACTTGACGGCGCAGCTCGCTGTTAGCTCCCCACTTTAGCGGCTCTTACCTCGGGCTGAGCGGCTGTCAGGACTCCGTGGCTGGTCTGATCCGGATCAAACGCCGGTAAACGCTCGGTAAAGTCCGCTTGGATCCGCACAGCCTTGTCCCGATAGTGTGCACAGCCTCCGCTGCCTCCGGGCGCTCCAGATGCTCGGAGTCCGCTCAGGAGACGCTCTGCTCGGCCACAGTGTGCGCCCCGCCCCGCCGCCTGCTCCGGAGCGTCCCGCTGCGTGGGCTGCCAGATTCCGCCCAAGAAATACGCGAACGGGCCTGAGAAATCGGACCATTAAAGTTTAATTAGATCGAAGTTCTATGGCTCTTGTGTTCCATTATTGATGCTTCTATTTAAGAAAGTTATTTAAGGTTTAGATATTGACAGTGAGCCGTAAACTCTTCTTATTCTGCTGTTTATCTACTTAAAACCCTTTAACGACTGAGAACATTATTGGCTATCAGAGCTCGCCTACACATTTTTCCTTTTTTAGCCATAGAAATCATGTTTAAGGACGTATCAACATGTACTTCTGCTCCTTATCACACACCTATCTCTGGTTTATACACCCAGCCTTATTTTTCCTTTGACGCATGTAATAGACGTGTGTAATAGCAGTTCAACAGGCCATTTCATAATAAATATTCAAATAAAGAGACATGGTCGTTATGAGATGTAGTATCAGTCATGTATTTGTGGTCATTTGCTTTAAAAAAAATATGCTGGCCTTATCTGGGACAGTTTTCATGACTCATACCTCTGATACTGGTCTCTGTTGAAGAGAACCGTCACTTTTCACATAAAAAGCGCAGCCGAACAGAACCTGTCACTTTTAAATTCAAACAAAAGCTGTAAAATTAAACATTACCTGGCAACGCGCCTCGGCCGTGACGTCACGACGTAGGGAAGTCAAACCGGAAGTGTTTTGTTTATTTTATTATTTTTAAACAGTTTAATTTTATTTTTTAATTAATTTTATATAAATTGATTTATTGGTGCATTCACTCACTTGTACTCAATTAAAAACCTTAAACAGGACGAATCCATCTCAATAGGACGTTTTAAAGCCTCAAATTTATCGTGCATTCATGTTTTTATGATCATTTTAATTATGCAATCATTCATAACATATTTCCTTATTTTTGTATTTTTATGCATCTGATCCGTTACAGGGAAGGTTCCACAGTGCAGCCCCGCGTGGGCTCCAGTAGAGGGCCCTGTTCGGTTTGTTATTGGATTGAATACGTGAACGCGCACAAAGGTGGGTCACGCGCGCTCTGAGCTCACGTGCGCGCATCAGAGCGTGTCTAAATGTGGTTTTAAATAGATCAGAAATAGATCATATAGTGGAGGGAAGAATGGACACGAGGACAGGACCCTGCTTGTTTCCATGGAGATGTTCACGCTCTGCTTCAAAAGTCCCACAGTGCTGCTTTATACTTATGTCTTGCAGTTATTTAAATCAAGGTTGTCAAATGTGTTGAAATCAAATACTACTCAATACTAAAGATAAATACAAATTTTTCACAGGAATCAATACTAAAAAAGTCCCATTGACAGAAATGAACCTTTCCTGAATATGTTTATACTGATGTGTCTCTGTATGTGTCACAAGTCACAAGTAAGACA
Organism: Periophthalmus magnuspinnatus; assembly: GCF_009829125.3. Lineage (NCBI taxonomy): Eukaryota > Metazoa > Chordata > Actinopteri > Gobiiformes > Gobiidae > Periophthalmus > Periophthalmus magnuspinnatus. The sequence goes on along the minus strand of NC_047149.1, from coordinate 2,927,416 downwards.
CAGACTAGTATACACCCATGGACCACTATGAACCTGCACACTGAGGATTACACACATATAACACACGGGGATAGAACACAAAGTACTACCGTTTAATGTGGAACATCACAGTATAGTGTCTAAAGAAAGTTTTTTTTTTATTATTGTGGTATCGGAGTCAGTACCGAGTATTGAGTCTATTCCTTAGAATCAAAATCAAGTGTGATTTTTTTTTTCTTTCAAACTCAATTAGTGTAGCTTTAAACAACACTATGTAACTTTTCTATTGTAGGAGCTTGTTGATAAGGGTAAGGAATCACATCCTTCAGTGTCTCGGGGTTAAGCCTGTGCAAAGCAACATCTTGGCTTTGAAGACGCTGCTTTGCCTGAAATGTTCCACACTATAACATGACTTGTCCGTATCTATGGTGGCAAGCAAGTTACAAATAAGGCCAGATTACCGGTCAGATTTGAGTATCCATGGGTTCCAGGATGAAGAAAAAATATGCTTGTTGCCATAGTGATTGACAATTTCCTATTTAAAAGCTATGTTTTGTTTTTAAAAGTTCTTAAGATGAGGCATACTGATAGTTTGCAGTGACATCACTCTGGGGGGAGGGGTCTACATGTATGTTTTTTTTTTTTTTTTTTTTAATAAAGCACTTTGAATTACCTTGTGTATGAATTGTGCTGTACAATTGCCGTGTGGTGGAATGTTCAGGAGTTACCATGGTGACACACATTATCAAACACTGTCAAAGTTTTAAGATTGGATTTTTTCAGTTTTCAGACAATCTGTTTTTAAAAAGCACATTTTCCCTTTCCTGTGATCAATCTGAGTGTTCATGATCCTGTTTAGGAGTGTCACCTTTTTGTGTAAAAAACGTGACTCACTGACAAACTGTTGGCTAATGCTAATGTTAAGGCTAGCTAGCTTGTGCCTATAATGTTATTTGAGAGGGACTTGTTTAACAGCACAAATCAGCTCACCTGGTGTAGTTAAGCTAAGTCAGTTCTTTATGTTCAGATTGCGTTAAAACAAAACTCAGATTGAAGTCTAAAAAGCCTCAGACAGAGCAGTGCCTCTATTAGCATCACATCCCCAGGAAATGTTGGAGACATTGGCTGCAAAGTGTCAATAGCAGAAAGCTGAAACTCCCAAAAAGGCTTAGCTGTAGGAATGCATATAATTTAAGACACTGAAAAATGGGTCAACTGCAGGTTTAACCCAGAGACACTGAAGGATGGTTCAAATGCAGGTTTAACTGAGACAGACTGAAGGATGGGTCAAATGCAGGCTGAACCCAGAGACACTCAAGGATGTAGTAGTGTAGTGGTTCTCAGTTGATCATTACTTATCCAGCCTGATACACGGTGATACAGAATCCCAAACAGGTGTTTTTGACTAAACCAACTAAACCAATAAATGAACAACTCTGAAAAATGAATCTTTCATCTGGTTTAAACAGTTCTGCCTTTTACTGTGATGCCTTTGGGGTGAACGAGTCACCTGTTCACCCAGAATCACACGCTTTGACCAAACTTTATGAGTGGCTCTCACCTTTTTGTGTAAAATCAAACTCCTAAACGGGACCATGAACGCTCAGATTGATCACAGGAAAATGAAAATGTGCTCTTTAAATCCTTTTTTTAGTGGTCAGACACTTTGTTGACAGTGTTTGCTAATGTTCAGGCAGGTGAATGATAAGGGGGATATTTTCATACCAATAAGGGGTCCTTAGGGTCTCCATCACACATCCCCCACCTCAGCACAGACTTTACTTGTTTACTTTCAGCACCTCCAGCTAAAGTCAAAATGACCACAATGTTTATGGAATCAAAGAAACTGGCAAAAGAAACGTTTAACTTGCCGTTTAGTTTTGAATTTAAAAAAACATACACACGTTTTTTTAAGGCAAACAAAGCATAAATAAAGCTGTAACTGTCCTGGTTCTACTGCAGATTTTAATGCTGAAAAACTCCACAGAAGCAATGGACGCGTTTAACTTACAAACAAACTTCAGGAATTCTTCTTATTATTATTATTTCTACACCTTGTTAAATTAACGGAGGAGCACAGTGAGTGAAATGGAGTCACAGTTTATGTTTAGTACAAAGTTTCTGAGTTTGTGAAGGCTCTGGAGGAATGCTGAGGGATTCAGAGGGAAGATGGACTAGGTTCTTGGATCTCAGGTTCTTCAGATGATCCCGGAGCAGAGTAGGAATTCTGAGTGTTCTCCTGGTGGTGTGGTGGTTGTTGTTGAGTTTGGAGTCTTAAAATAAGCTCCTTGATTTCCTCACGTTTCGTCTTCATCCTTTGAGGTGGAAACCAGTCCGATAAGTTCAGAGGCAACGTAAAACTGGGAATGGGATTCTGCAAAAGGGAGAAAGATTTGGTTTAGTCTAGGTTTAGCCACAGTTTAGTCGTCAGTTTAGTCCCACAGCATTCCAAACAGGAAGTGAGCATGGGAACGATTTGGCTCCTTGGACTCGGGCTCCAATTCACTTTCTATGTAAAAAGCGAGTCTCCTCTCTCTGTAACTGCTGCTGTCAGGCTCATCATTCTAACCTTAAAATGTTGGTGTTAACCCACTCTACATTATCCTGGGGTATTTATTTAAATCAAGATATGAAGATTAATATCAGACCAATCAGGTCTCAGGTTTCTTTCTCCAAGGTTGGTACTGCTAGAAATGTTGTCAAACCTGTTGCTAATGCTAAGCGCCAGCCCCCTGCCAAACCAGCAGTTACCTTCAACACCCTCACGTCTGATGGGCTCTTTGGAAACCCAAGTGCAAGTATCATAGCAACCCATATACCTATAATTGCTAGCCTCAACTGGCTTGAGCCAAGCGCTGTGGGTGACTGTGCATTCCCTCAGTCCACATTTTTCTGTGGCGTGTGCTTGTTTGATCTACTCTCTTGACCACATGGACAAGCGACGCAGTGTCAAACAGATCACACTGATGGGGTTGGTTTGTTTTTCTCACCTGAAAGAAGCTCTCCACATACTGCAGCACATAAACTCCACAGTCGCTGAAATTGTCCTGTTGTGGAACTCTGGGACTGGATCCCTTCATCACGTCTTTATTAAAACTCCTCTGAGAGCCACGCCGCACCTCCCACTCCACCTCCAGGTACCTAAAACAAACACATCCGAGAGTCAAACAAAGGCACCTCTCACTCCAACTTCAGGTACCTCAAACAAACACACCTCCCACTCCACCTTCAGGTACCTCAAACAAACACCTCCCACTCCACCTCCAGGTACCTCAAACAAACACACCCGAGATTTAAACAAACGCATCTCCCACTCCACCTTCAGATACCTCAAACAAATGTACCCGAGAGTCAAACAAAGGCCCCTCCCACTCCACCTCCAGCTACCTAAAACAGATGCACCCAAAGAGTTATACAAACACCACTCACTCCACCTCCAGGTATCCAAAACAAACACACTGACGAGTCAAACAAAGGCACTCCACCTCCAGGTACCTAAAACAAACACACCCAAAGAGTTTTACAAACAAACCACCCATTCCACCCCCAGGTACCTTGAAGAGAGACCCCAGAGAATGAATCAAGCGCAGACTCCACCCAAGAGTTAAATTGCAGCTCCAGGTACGTAAAACAAGCACACCCATGCTTACAATATACAACATGTTCCCAACAAACCAGTGACTGTTCTGAAGGTGACTCGCATCAGCTGCCCAAACATGTCAACAGCTGTATTTTCTTTAAAGAGGAGATATTCTGCAAAGTACATTATTGTATCTTTCTCCCATTTTACGTTATTCCCTCATCAAAGACAAGAGATTTTAGATGACATCCATGCATGTTTGAGTATTTTAGCAATCCTCTCCTGGGCCCTATTGGAACTCTCCTTACGATTAGCAGTACAAGTCTGTACAAGGCTCCACCCACACCAATTTTCCCACACAACAACTCTCCATAAATATACAAAAACATGATCTAAAACTGTACACAGCAATTTGACAAACCTGATGTGATGTGCAGTAGTTTCATTAGTGTGATGTAGCTCAGTGTGTTGTGATAGTGGCTCTGAAGGGGAAGGGACTTAGCACAGAGAGCACAGGGTGTTTTGGGTGAATATACTGTAATATACTATACTTTCTAAACAGTAAAATGAAACATTGTGATCTTAAAATTTTATGTGTAAGCGTTTTTAAATAAATAATAGTAATTAATACCCCATACAAGTAAATGCCCCTTCTTTAAAAATATACTAAGACACTAACTTTTAGAATAATATTTTTAGTGTCTAAAAATCTGTAAATGTCAAAGATGCCCCTGTGTAAGTTCAGACAGAGGAGGTGTCCTGAAGTGTGTTTGTGACTCACTCTCGGAGGGTTTTGACGACTGTGGACCGAGCTGGACCTCTGAGCGAGTCCATGATCAGGATACATGGCCTGGAGACAAAAGGAGAGGTTCAGTCCCCCCCGGTTCAGTCCCCCCCGGTTCAGTCCCCCCCGGTTCACTTACTGTTTACAGATGGTTGGTTTTGAGGTTAAAGATGAGCTGTCGTTGGAGGCGTCGTCAGCGAGAGCTCCGTCTTCACTGCACTCGTCCTGAAGAGACACAAATTTTAGAACATCCTCTGCTCCCCTGACCCGCTCCTCTTTATGCATTTGTAGTAGTTTTTAGAAGCACAGACAGGAGCACTGACCTGACAGGAGCTGTGGTCGTCGGAGAAGGCAAATGGGTCAGTGTCTCTGCCTCTGGAGCCGTAGCACACACTGATCCTGTGCAGCTCACCTGGACGACACAAACAGGGTTTTTGAAATGGATTAAATGGCCCATATTACATTGATCTATGTTATACCTGGAGTTGTGTTTTGTTTCATTCACACGTTTGACACACAAACCCTGCATATTTAGGCTGAGCTCTTCTCTCAAACAGAAAACACTCTGTTCCACCTTGTGATGTCATGTGGTAATACAGGAAGTGCTCCACTGTGTTTTTAAACTCCATACACCTTCACTAGAATCATTTGGATGACTTCAGCCCTGGAATTGCCAATCTCTACTGAACTAAAGGTAAAAGGAATTGTTAACTTGAAAACTACCACTTCGTGACATCACAAAGTGGAACAGAGCATTTTGAGCTTTGGCAATATAGACAGACTAATACAGTGTTACTCAAACATGTGTGAATGAAACAAAACAACTCCAGGTTTATGATAAGACAACAGCATTATAACACGACTTAAAGCTCACAAGAGTCAATTTTGCACAATATGACATCTTTAAAAGGGACAAGAAGCTCAGGAGATGTAAAATGTGTTTATTTTATTTATTTATGAACTAACAGTTACAACTTGTGTTCTATGCAATTTATAACTTCACAATGAATTTTCCAATTAAAATGAACAGTTTTTGAGGAAATAGTTAAAAGTTAAAAATTTTGGACAGACTTTATGATAAGTACATTTTCAACCCTCAGCCATAAAGTAATTTTGTGATTGGAGTAGATAACGTGAGATAGTGTCTTGCCCAGAGACACAACAGCAGGTTGGCATCAGGCTTGAACTGCTGAGCCTCTCGTTAAAGGGTGAACACTGGACTCACTGGTGTAGGTTTGCTCTTGGTTGTCTGGGCTCTCTTCGGGTTCCTCTGGCTCCAGGGAGGTGCATGGGGACAGCGGGCGGCAGTGATCCGGAATTGGCTCTTCCGTTTGGGAATCTCCACTCGGATTCTCTCCCTGGAACTGAGGGTTCGGCTCCAGCAGGGGGCGCTCCAGGCCGGGGAAGCAGATCACAGCCAGGTACCAGTGAGCTCTGAGAGACAGAACAAGGACAGAACAAGGACAGAACAAGGTCAGAACAAGGTCAGAACAAGGTCAGAACAAGGTCAGAACCAGGCCAGAACCAGGTCTCTTAAACCCTGCATTCCATATAGGAAGTGAGCATGGCACAATACGGCTCCATCGGCCACACTAACTTAATCCAAATACATAGTCTATGGTCTAAACCAGAACTAAACCAGGTCTAAACTTACGACTCGTTGATGGGGACGAAGATGAAATCCTTTTGGAACAGGTCCACGTGTCGGGTCCAGGTCTTCACACGGTTGTGCTTCTTTTTCTGGAGCCTGAGCAAAGACATAATGAGTCAGACTAAACCAGGGACTAAACCAGGGACTAAACCAGGGACTAAACCAGGGACTAAACCAGGGACTAAACCAGGGACTAAACCAGGGACTAAACCAGGGACTAAACCAGGGACTAAAAACCAAGACTGATCCAGGACTGATCCAGGACTGATCCAGGACTGATCCAGGACTGATCCAGGACTGATCCAGGACTGATCCAGGACTGATCCAGGACTGATCCAGGACTGATCCAGGACTGATCCAGGACTGATCCAGGACTGATCCAGGACTGATCCAGGACTGATCCAGGACTGGGGTGACGTACGGCAGGTTGGAGGGGTCAGGTCCATTCCGTCGTTCTCTCTGATTGAGACGTTTGTAAAAGAACGAGCTGAAGACGTGAATCCTCTGAGCGTCCTCTTTTTTCAACTTCTCCAGAACCAAATATCTGCAACACAAACCGTTACACACAATTTAATGGAGCTACTTCATGGAAAGTAGAAATGGGAAATTAACCTCTCTGTGTCGGATGCCCTCCCTATGTCTCCATCGGGTCTTATTCTGTGTAAAATCTGCTAAACCTGTAGTTTAGACTAGAGATGCACCAACACCAATACTGGTATCAAATATTGGCACTGATATTGGAAAATGAGCTAGATCAGGTATTAGTGTCAACTTTGTTTTAAGGAAATAGCTGCCATTTTCCATCCCTACCAAAGTGTATATAAAGAAGTGGACTAATTGAGTGTGACGTCACCCACAGCATTCAGCTCCAGTCAAGTGAAGCTCATCGAGGCTAGAGCAGTTATAGGGGCCAATTTGGAGCAGACTTCCACATTTGGAATTCCGATCACGAGTATCATAGCAACTAAAGAGCTAGTCTGGAGTGAGGTTGGTAAAGCCCCTTCCCACTTGCTTCGCTAGTTAAGCTGGGAGCGGGCACTTAGAAACACTCGCAATCAAAACTGTTGCCAACGCTAGTGGGAGCGACTTCGGGGAAAGAAGGCGCTTGATTATTAATGTTCATATCTTGATTTACGGACACAATAGAGCAGGTTCATACTAACATTTTAAGACCAAAATAACAAGTCTGACAGCAGCAGTTACAGAGAGAGGGGCCACAGTTTTACAATGTAAAGTGAATTTGAGCCAGAGTCCATGGAGCCGGAAGCGTGCTCATGATCACTTCCTATTTGGAACATGGCAGCTAGCAGGTTAGCTACATCCACTTATATATACAGTCTCTGGTCCCTATATTGGTATCAGTTAATAATGGGTATCGGCAGACACTTAAAGTCAAGTATTGATATGGTAATCACAACTGAAATTGAAATTTGAGATTGTTGATTTCTTCTTAGAAGAAGAGTGAGTGTTTAAGTCTCACTTAAAACAGAAGTCTATGGTAGGTCCATTTTCCTGTTGTAATATTGCTTTATTGTATTTATATTGTTTTTAAAGAGACAGTATTTTGGAGAGACAATAGTGTGGTAAAAGTCTCACTTTAAATAAAAGTCGATGATGACGTCATTGAGGAATTCTCCATCGTTCAGACAGTGCAGGTCTTCATTGGTGACAGTGATGCCCCCTTTGGCCGGAGGAGGGGGGTACACCATGAGTCTGAGAACAACAGTCATTTAAAATGTAAAGATACAAAAAAATTCACATTTTAATTTAAATATCCAAATAAAAACAGGAGTGAGGTTTTGTCATCATCCTGCAAATGTTCTATACAAGTGATGAGAAAATGTACAGAAGAAAATAATGGGAATTTTATTTTCAGATGTTGTAATGTTGTAATGTTGTTATTGTACCATTATTAATGGTCTCATATTACGCAAGATGGACAAGCTTTAAGCCATGTTCTAATGCTGTTGCCTCCTAAAAAAACAGTGTTGTGTTTTGTTTCATTTCCATGTTTGAGCAACCCTTTATTATTAGTCTGTCTACATCTCCAATGCTCAAAATGCTCTGTTCCATCTTGTGATGTCAAGTGGTAGTTTTCAAAGTAATGGCTCCCTTTTACCTTTAGTTCAGTAGAGACTGGCAATTCTAGGGCTGAAATGACCCAAATGATTCTAGTGGAGTTTAAAAACAAAGTGGAGCAGTTACTGTATTACCACATGACATCACAAGGTGGAACAGAGTGCTTTCCCTTTAAGGCTCTGTTTAATATGGGCCCTTTAAATAAAATCTCATACTTGACGATGGGCCCAGTGAATGTGGGCTGTAGCTCTGTCATCTCGTCGTCTGATTCAAAGCTGTTGGGTTTGTGTCTCGTGGACATTCTGGTCCGGACCGGGACTGGACTGGGTTTGGGAGGAGATCGGGCGGGTTTAACCTGGAACACACACACACCCTCACCAGTGAGTAACCGGCTGAGAACAGCCCAACCCCAGCACATTAATAATACAGAGAGTCATAAAACCACTAAAACGCTGACTGGAGTGTTCAAATTATTGTCAGAAGAGATGCCACAGTTTGAGAATTATTCAAGATTAGACTCCATGAATCATGAGAGCATTATTTGACTTCTATGGGGTATTAAAGAGGGGGTATTTGACTTCTATGGGGTATTAACTATAACACATAACATATTTAGATCACTATAACTTTTGTTTTGAAATTGCTATATTCGCCCAAAACAACATATTAAAATGTTTTATAAGTTTTACTTTAGTTTTTGACGCTCTGAGTCTCACCTCCCTTTGCTCTAAGTCACTCCCCCTTCAGAGCGCCATCACAGCACAATCAGCTGCATCCCGCTAATGAAACTACTGCACACCACATCAGGTTTGTCAAGTTGCTATGTACAGTTTTGTATCATGTTTTTTGTATATTTATGGAGAATTGTCATGTGGGAGGCTGGGTGATGTAGGCTTGTGGGCAGAGCCTTGTACAGACTCGTACTGCTTACCATAAGGAGGGTTGAATAGGGCTGGGAGAGATCAGTAAATTACTCAAACATATATGGATGATATCTAAAACCTCTTCAGACATGTTTTTGATGAGGGAACCACATTAAGAAAGCTGCAAACGCTGATTTTGCAGAATACCTCCTCTTTAACATAAAATGATAAAGTTTATAGTTCAGACCTTGTCGTCCTTTCGCTCTGTGGCCTTGTTGTAATTCACCAGTCGCAGATTTGCTTCGTCAAAGGAGATTTTGGCGGGAAAGTCACTGAGATTGTTGTTTTGCCCGATTTCTCCTAAAATGTCCTCCAGGATCACCTGTTGCTCCATGGGAAGGCCATTCTCAAAGATCAACACGATGTACTTTTCATCAGGGTCTGAGTGACACACACAGAGGCAGGGTAAATAAGGCTCAAAACAGTAGCTGCTAGGGCCGGATATCGCCGTGAACACAATCTGACCATAACAAACTGACTTTATGGGAACTATAACAGGTGAGCTGATTTGTGCTGTTAAACAAGTTCTTCTCAAATAACATTACAGTCACAAGCTAGCTAGCATTAGCCAACAGTTTTTCAATTAGTCACTGTTACGTTTGTGACAGTCCTAAACAGGACTATGAACACTCATGTTGCTCAAATGCTCCTGAAAATGTGTTGTTTAAATATATTTAATATTTTTTCTTGAGTTCTCAGACAATCTAAATTTCTAGCTGTGTTTGCCAATGTGTGCATTGTTAGCCAAAGGAAAATATAAAATCTCTCAACTGGGCAAAACTAACACACCAGGTTGTTTACAGTTTCTGTTTGTTGGCTAGGTTTATTGTGCTACCCAAGTGTGCACTGTCCTACTTAGCATAGTCATTCAAGCCCCTAATGAGTTATTTCACACCTATTGGCATCCTGGCTAACCCTATTTTTTTCTTTTGTTTTGGCCTGAGGATGCAGTTATAGATGGGGGATAGATGACATCTAAAGCCCCCATTCCTGTTTAAGGAAGGAATGTCTTTCCTAACAAAAAACTGCTTTAACTCCCCTCTCAAATCATTTCTTTTCTCTTGAAGATAGTGAGGTACAGATCTCAGCCAAAGAGTGCTTAGTGTTTTTGAGATGGAGATGAACAGCAGACTGTGGTCCTGAGGAGCTCTCACGACAGTGTTGGTTCATTTTCTTATGGAGTAGCTGTTTAGTTTCTCCGGTGTAACACTCACTGCACTCTTCACTACACTGAATGGAGTAGACCAGTTTCTATCTGTCATTAAGTTACAAACACTTTGGGCCTGGACGACTGAGGGATTACACAGATAATGTCACCATTGTAACTACTTAAAATTCCCATAGAGAAATGTTCAGCAATGATGTCACTTCCGGGTCCAAATAGAAAAATTCACAGCTGATTTTTTTTTTCCTTATTCATCAAACAACCAAATTCTGGGCCCTTCATACAAATCATCATGGTGGGACCTCACTCTATGTCACTTCTTGCCTCAATGTCATACCCTTTCTGTTCATTATAACCACAGATCCATGCTTATAAACTTGTTAGTTTTGAACAAGTGCAGTCTCGGTTTAACCCGAGATGTGAAAAGAAAGGAAACCGTAACATGTTCAATGTTTTCAAATTGGCTGATGGACCCAGAAGTGACATTATACTTAACTCTATAGAGGTTATGCAGTGACATCATTTTATTTGAAAAAATGCTCAACATTCTGACTGACACTGAGCCAGAACTATGAGCAGCTCAACAGACACATTAATTATTTCCTCAACACAGACTTATGTGCTTTAAGAACAGAAAAGTTCAGTTCATCTGAGTCTGATCCAAAGTGTTTATCAGTCAGAAATGTGAGTGTCTGCAGCTCCCTGTGGTTTATCTCTTCTCTGCTTTTATTCTGGTCACTTGAGTTTCTTGTTTTAGAGTCAGATACAAACTCAATATTTATCAGTTGTCGACTGTTCTTAAACTGTAGCAGCTCTGTCACATTTTAGATTCAGTGTTTGGAACTTTTACAGGAGAAAATGGCATTACTGCATTATAAAAATTCAAGATATTGTGATCTCATCTGCATAACCTCATAGACATCCATGCAGCACCCCAGCGTGATGACACTAAAAGTATCACTATAGATAAACGATATGTTTTAATGTTTTTATGTGTTTTTTCCCTCACGTGTGGAGGAGCAGTCGATCCAGTCTCCGCCCAGTCCTCGGCTCATCTGCAGCTGCTCCCTAAGACGTGAACATTCCTGTTCCGAGCTTTGGAAAAACAACACAGGAAGTTTGCGAACGCTGCACCACTCACAGCTGACCAGCTCAGAGGCGCGAAAGACCACGGACTCAGCCTGACCCTCAGGACCTAAAGGAGAGAGAGGGAGAGGGGAAAGTGTTGAATAAATCATGATTAAATAAAACAAACTTAATGGATTGGTACCTGATTTTTCCCATGTTTTTGAGCAAAATGTGTCCTGCCTCAGTACAGATATATTGTACAGCCATCTCTTAAGTTCAAAATCAGTCTGTATGTACTGTCTGAATATAATTATATAGCATTTCATTGTTCCAGGAATCAGGAAGCATGCTAGTGTTGTTAGCTTTACTGTGACAGAAAAACTCTGGACTCAGAGATGTGAAAAGTGCTTAGAAACTCATCATGGTGAATAATTAGGACACTCTGAATGCATAAGATAAGTGAGGAATAACTTTGGGCTACTGCAAACCATTTAAAATTAACTAGTTCTGTTTAGCAGGTAAAAATCAGGTACTATGATGACTGAATACATTTTTGTGGGCCTAAACCAGGACCAAACATGAGCTGAACTACGAATAAACCAGTATTAAACCAGGACTAACACAGAAGACTACAGTCCTGATAGTCTCTTCTTTGTCCTGTGTGTGTACTAAGGGCTCTCACTGCATCTCAGCCCTAGTTATGTGTGTCATCACAGGTATAATACGCCTTACAACAGAAGCATAGGCAGACTGGACTGGACTAGGCTTGAGTGGACAACACTATCACAGTGTGTTGAGGGTTCATGTCTCCGGGTCGTGGGTCCTGTTCTGATGTAAATAAATTTCTCCTTTCTCTGATGGAACTCCAGCCTCATGTCTCTTCTCTCTTGGACTACTACAGTTTATTGTACAACAAGGACAAAACCCGGACCTCACCTTCTGTGTCGAGTTGGATGTGTTCTGTGGTGAACTGTAAAGAACAGTACAGAAGATAACACATTATAAATACAGTTTTACTCTTTTGTCAGTAAGTTATATTCACTCCACTCTGTAGAGGGGGCTCTAGAATAAAACAGTTTTATAGTTAGTTTATATCATAATAAACATTACTGAAACTCTCGTCACAAGAATAGTTTCTGATGCTCTGTAAAACCTTTCACTGTGACTTTAAAACACCTGTAATTAACCTGCTTGCACTGATGCTTTTGCACTGTTCTGTTACATTGTATATTTTGTATTTGTATTAAAAAAAATTAAAATTAAAATTAATGCCTGTCCCTATTTTATTGTATTACAGTTTATATTATTATTCTGTGTTTGATGTTGCACCATAATGCAGAAGCAACTTCAGTTTTGCAATAAAACTTATTCTGAGCCCAGGAGTCTACAGTGGGTGACATTTATACATCACTTATACCCTGCAATCTGCACTATTCTAGTGTTTGGGTGAATAAACATGAAATGAATTTTACTCTAGAGTCTATAGACTTATAGGCTGATGTAGACTCAACAAAGTGTTTATATTAGTCATAAGATAAAATTGCTCTTAAACCCTATCTATATAGTATATATAGTAGTCTACACAAGTGTTTAGTGAGTGACGCACCACCACAGGTTTGCGGACCAGTCTCCGCAGTGTTCCAATCCGGATGCTGCGACATTCCAGGATGATGCTGGAACATTTGGAGGGAAGTTTGGGTTTCTTCTGACGTGGAGGCTCAGGTGGGGTTTTCCCAAACTGAAGAAACAAACATTTGTTATTATTACGTTTGCTTTAAATATACAACTATTGTAATTAGGTTAGCCATTTAGATTTAAAGTCAAGATTCTACTGTGTATTTTTAATGCATTCAGGAAACAAATGGGACTAAAGCAGGAATAAACCAGGGGGGCAAAATGTATAAAAAATATTTCTACAAGATGATAATCTAATAGTGTAGCTACATCTGCCCTGGGGTGGACTAACAGAGAACTGGCCATTCATCTCTGCAACATCAGCCCCTCCGACCTCCACCACATTCATATTGCATATAACAAATACAGTTCCTTAAATGATTTTCTTTAGTTAAGACTTTGGGGACACAGACAGGTCAAGTTTATGAAATTTAAAACTAGATAAAAGGTAAACCTTTTCAAATGAAATTTAACTTTTAAATTTCTCTAAGCCATGTTATAATGCTCTTAGCTCCTCAAAAATATACCCGGAGTTGTGTTTTGTTTCATTCACACATGTTTGAGTAACTCTATTATTAGCCTACATCTCCAAAGCTCAGTGTGCTCCGTTCCACCTTGTGATGTCATGAAGAGGTAGTTTTCAAGTTAACAGCTCCTTTTACCTTCATTTCAGTAGTGGATTGGCAATTCCGGGTCTGAAATCATCTAAATGGTTCTAGTGAAGGTATATGGAGATTTGTTTGTTTTTTTTTATTTATTTATTTGAAGGACAGTGTGCAAATGCATTAAAAAGATGGCTGCACCAGATTTAGCAAAATGCTAATTTCCATCTGTAGTCCTTTGTCACAAACATTAAAAAACAATTTACATATGAAAAGTGCAATACAAAAGATAATATACAAATGTGCAAAATTTTCTATACATAGTGCAAACTACAAGTTATTAAAGTGCAGGACATAAACAACAAATATCAGCATAAATACAGTGTAGTCGCTATCAGATGATACCCACGAGGGTAGCATCTGATAGCGCTGTACCTTACTGGTATTGTGAATGTAAACAAGACAGTAATATGACACTAAAACAGTTTAAAAACACAGTGGACTGTTTTCAGTTGAACAGAAGAACTAAGACTAAATCTGCAGGGTTTGTGTGTTAAACATGTGTGAATGAAACGAAACAACTCTAGCTCTGTTTGTGACGAGGAGGTTAAGGCTCTGGCAACACAGATTCAGTTGTGATTTTCCCTTTTATAAAAGGTATGAACCCGATTAGATGCTGTACCTGGTCCTTCATGCGTGCTCTCCGGGGGATACTGATCTTCATGTTGACGTCCTCGAAGAAGTCTGCTCCTAGCTCCTCCTGCTCTACCGCGTTCTTCACCGCTGCCTCCACTTTTCCACCAGAGGGCGCTGGCGAGGAGTGAGCGGAGTCTGCAGGACGCGGGGAGATGTTATCAAGACGAGAGCTCCCTGTGCTCGCATTATCTGCTTCATCTTCTTCATCATCATCACTCGAGAGGACAACTGAGGAGCAGAGGAGAGGGATTTAGGAGCAGAAGATAAGGTCAGATGAGGAGCAGAGGAGCAGAAGGAGAGGAGGAGTAGAGGATCAGAGGAGGGGCAGAGGAGCAGGAGAGGGTCAGAGGAGAAAAGAGGGTCAGAGGAGGAGCAGATGAGAGGGCCAGAGGAGCAGAGGAGCAGAGTCAGACTGTCAGAGGATGCAAAGGAAGACGGTCTGATGATGCAAAGGAAGAGGGTCAGAGGATGCAGAGGAGAGGGATTGAGGATGTCCAGGTGGTACAGAAGATGCTCAACTAACTTGGGTCACTGATCTCGCTGGCCCTCTTGGTTCCGTTGTTCTGGGTTTTCGTGACTCTCATCGGGAGAGTGGACACAGGTCTGTAGAAGCCTTGGACTGGCTGTAGACCCTGGAGCAGTTCGGGCTGAGTCCGGGTCTGGACCTGGGTGGGGTTAAGTCTGATGGGTGGGCGTGGCGTGGGCGTGGAGGAGGCGGGGCCAATGGATCCACAGTTTGTGCATTTCTCTGATTGTTCTTTGGGTTTTTTACAGTTCAAACAGATCAGTGGGTACGGAGATGGCCATGACTGGACCAACTGTGGACACAACAGAGAGGAACATTTAGATTTTGCCGTCACCGGTACACGCCCACTGCTCTCTACCTCGTTCTCCAGTTTTATTTTCTCAAGCATAGGATTCAGCAACGTTGCATAATAATTTTGGTATAAATGTAAAAAAAATCTGGTGCTCTCTACGGTAATCTGTATCTATCCTCAAATGGTGCTGTCAGTATGATATGTCAGACTGACCTCCGGTGGTGAAGAAAAGGTACGACAGTCCTGCCTCCTCTGAACTATTCGACGCTTCACGTTCAAACACTCGTCCTCTGTGGAAAAAAAATGGAACATCAAATATGGTTCAGAGACACTTGACACAGACACAGTTGAAACCAGAGACACAGAGACAGTTGAAACCAGAGACACAGAGACAGTTGAAACCAGAGACACAGAGACAGTTGAAACCAGAGACAGTTGAAACCAGAGACACAGAGACAGTTGAAACCAGAGACACAGAGACAGTTGAAACCAGAGACACAGAGACAGTTGAAACCAGAGACACAGAGACAGTTGAAACCAGAGACAGTTGAAACCAGAGACAGTTGAAACCAGAGACAGTTGAAACCAGAGACAGTTGAAACCAGAGACAGTTGAAACCAGAGACAGTTGAAACCAGAGACAGTTGAAACCAGAGACAGTTGAAACCAGAGACAGTTGAAACCAGAGACAGTTGAAACCAGAGACAGTTGAAACCAGAGACAGTTGAAACCAGAGACAGTTGAAACCAGAGACACAGAGACAGTTAAAACCAGAGACACAGAAACAGTTAAAACCAGAGACACAGAAACAGTTAAAACCAGAGACACAGAAACAGTTAAAACCAGAGACACAGAGACAGTTAAAACCAGAGACACATAAACAGTTAAAACCAGAGACACAGAAACAGTTAAAACCAGAGACACAGAGACAGTTAAAACCAGAGACACAGAGACAGTTGGAACCAGAGACACAGAGACAGTTGGAACCAGAGACACAGAGACAGTTGGAACCAGAGACACAGAGACAGTTGGAACCAGAGACACAGAGACAGTTGGAACCAGAGACACAGAGACAGTTGGAACCAGAGACACAGAGACAGTTGGAACCACAGACACAGAGACAGTTGGAACCAGAGACACAGAGACAGTTGAAACCAGAGACAGTTTAAACCAGAGACACAAGGACAGTTTAAACCAGTGTTTCTCAGCCTTTTTTACCAGTGAACATGGTGGTGACCCTGACATCCTTTTACTATTTGAGAAGCTACAGTATCTTATCAGAAAAAATATTATTATTCTGGTTAATACAGATATTATAGAAAAATTATGATTAGAAAATACTTCATAAAAGCAAGTAAGATGCTCAATACTGACTCAGATACCACGATGATGATAAAAAACACTCTTTCTTTAAACACTGTATTGTGATTTTCCATGTTAAATGTTGGTATTTTGAGGGATTAGGATATAAGACACATTGACATAGAACACAGTGTGCAATGGATTCATAGTGGTCCATGGGTGTATACTAGTCTATGTTTCTTATACTTGTGAAACATACAGAGACATGTTATTATAAACATATTCATGAAAGGTTCATTTCTGTCCTGTCAATGAGACATTTTATCGATACATGCAAAAAATGATCTAGTATCGATACAGTATATAGTATCGATACTAGATCATTATATACAAATCAGATACTCATATATATATATATATATATATATATATATATATATATATATATATATATATATATATAGTATCTGATTTGTGATACTTCTGACAGCACTAAGAGATACAGAGACCGTTTAAAATGACGTAAAACTGACTCTTGTGTGCTTTAAGTAATATTATAATGCTGTTACCGCTTCAAAAACATACTGAAGTTGTGTTTTGTTTCATTCACACGTTTGAGTTATCTTGCATTATTAGTCTGTCTACATCTCCAAAGCTCAAAATGCTCTGTTCCACTTTATGATGTCATGAAGTGGTAGTTTCAAGTTAACAGCTCCTTTTACTTTTTGTGCAGTAGAGATGGGCAATTCCAGGGCGTAAATGATCCAAATGCTTCTAGTTAAGGAGTTAAAAAACACAGTGGAGCATTTCCTGCATTACCACATGACATCAGAAGGTGGAACAGAGTGTTTTCATTGTAATAGAAGAACTCTATTTACCGCAAATTTCGTGCTATTGACTGCTTTAATATAATCAGCACCAGCTAAATTTTAAAAGAAAATTAATTTTGTATATATATAAGCCGCACTTGAATATAAGCTGCATGTTAAAAATATGTTGTAACATGAGATATTTACACAGACAATATACAGAGTTTTAATTTAAGACACGCTTTTTTCCAAATTGTGCCTGAAAATGTGCACCAACACGGGATGAACATACGTGCATGTTTAGAAAATAAAACATCACCAACACGGGCCTTTTCCTTTTTACCTTGAATAAGTTCTGTCTGCAACGTCGCATCTTTGATTTATTAATGCCAGACTCACGAGCAATGTCTCCATTTTCTTCTTTGATGGCAAACTTACGTGCAGTGGCTCTATTTCCTTCTTTGCTGGACAGATCCATTGCTTTTATTTTAAAAGCTGCATCATCTGCATTTCTTCGTGTGTTTTCCATAATGAGGATGTGTGCATGATGTGCGAAATGACACATCAAGAAAAACTATTGTATTATTCAGTGCATAATCTTTCTCCACAGCTGTCTCATTGTTGTATTCATTGCTACAGAGTGCCCCCCGGTGGCCGTCAGCTAGTAAAAATCCATAAATTAGCCGCACCGTTGTATAAGCCGCAGGGTTCAAAGAATGGGGAAAAAAGTAGCAGCTTATAGTCCGAAATTTACAGAAAATATATGTATGTCTTAAACACACGTGAATGAAACAAAACACAACTCCAGGTATGTTTGTGATGAGGAAACATAGACTAGAGAATAGAGGAATATGGATCTTTAAACCACAGACAGTGAGACAAATGAGAAACGTACCTGAGACGTCTGGACAGGTGAGCACGATACTGTCCATTTCCACTGGGGGCTGCGTCGGAGGAAAGTCCCTTTAACACAAGACATGTTTATCACTTATATGAAAAGACCTCCTTCAAATACAGACACCAAACTTAAGGTGAGAAGGGCCACACAGGTCCACAGAGAGCACACACAGAGCACAGTCCACACAGCTGGACTGTGCTACAGATCTGAGCCTGGATCTGGTCGGGAGTATCAACCCGGAGGGAGCACTTATGGGTTTTTCTGTGATCAAATAGTAGTATTGATAATAATAAACTTTTACAGGCTTGGTGAAGTCTCTCAAAGCACTACACAGTCATTTTCATTCTCTCTACACTCAGGGGTGGTAAGATGCAACTGTAGTCATAGCTGCCTTGGGGCAGACTGCAGCATCATGTTCACACACTGAGCCACTGATGGCTTCATTTGCAGTTTGTATAAATTGCAGTTTGATGGGCACAAAGCAAAATGAAAAAAGAAAGCAAAAATACACTAAATCACACACATCTAATTACTAGTTGTGTTGACACTTTTATGGGTGATGGAGGACGTATCTCACGTATCTCACCGTGCCAGAGGTCTGCGTACATGGGAGGGCATCTGGGCATGCTGAAAGTGGCGTCCCTGGACAACAATGCCCTGAGACGGAGCAGGGCTTATGATCACAAAGTTGGTTCTGTTTGGCATCGGAGAGTCTCTGAAACATGACATACATGTAGATATAATACACTGGTACACTGATGCGCAGTTGTAAATGTGAATGTAGCAAATTGAGTTTGAATATAACGTTTTCTCTATTCACTTTTTCTACTCCTTGGACTGTTGATAGTTTGAAAGTCAAATTTTCAGTGAATGAAATTTTTTGTTTTATTTGTTGTTGGCTTGTTAAAAAAGATTTACCAGTACTTTAAAAAGGAACTTGAAAGGCTACAGAGAGTAATAATACATTTTATTTATTTAAATATGAAATAAATACTACTGATGTATCCTTTATTTCTCATATGTTTGTAAGCAAAACTAAACTTCATATGAAATGGTTAAACATTAGATATCAGGTGCAGTCAATTCTCCAAAAAATAGTGAGTTTGGTCCGTGAATTTGTTTTTTTATTTTGGCCCACTGTGAATTTGAGTTTGACACCCCTGGTTTACAGAGTGACAGAGCTGATGAATTTAAAGGTCCTATATGATGCAAAATGGACTCTTGTGAGCTTTAAGTTATGTTACCTCATCAAAAAAATACCTGGAGTTATGTTTTGTTTCAGTCACACATGTTTGATAATGTAGACAGACTAATAATAAAGGGTTACTCAAAGCTCAAAATGCTCTGTTTGTGATAACTTTAAAACAACTGCTGCATGACAACAGCTCCTTTTACATTTAGTTCAGTAGAGACAAGCAATTCCAGGGCTGACATTATCCAAATGAATGAAAACATATGGAGCACTTCCTGTATTACCACATGGCATCACAAGGGGGAACAGAGTTTTCAGTTTGACAGCCTGAATATGCAGGATTCCTGTGTTAAACATGTGTAAATGAATCAAAACACAATTCCAGGTCTGTTTATGATGAGGAAACTACATGATAACAGATCAGAGAATAGTGTAATATGGGCCTTTAAGCACAGAATGATAGTAAAACATCTCACATGTGCTTCTTAGGGGCCAGTCTGTGCAGAGACCGGCCACTGTTTGAACGGTTCTCGTAGGTTCTGACGGAGTCTGAAGGAGCAAGGAGCCGTGCTGGAAGAGGCTGGAGAGAGGGGGAGGGAGATGCTAAAACACTTCTTTTTCTGGTTAATACAGATATTACAGAAAAATAATGATTAGAAAATACTTCAAAGAAGCAAGTAAGATGCTCAATGCTGACTCAGATACCACGATGACGATAAAAAATCTTTCTTTAGACAATATACTGCGATTTTCCACATTAAATGTTGTACTTTGTTTTCCATTCCCATGTGTGTTATATGTGTGTAATCCCTGAGTGTGCAGTAGGTTCATAGTGGTCCATGTGTGTATACTAGTCTATGTGTCTTATACAGAGACACATCATTATAAACATATTCAGGAAAGGTTTATTTCTGTCCTGTCAGTGGGACTTTTTGGTATCAATACCTGTGAAAAATGACTATCTAGTTTCCATATTAGTTTTATTATCAACTGGTATCTGATTTTCGATGCTTCTGACAACCCTAGTAATACCCTAGTGTTCATTTGTCTTGCTGTTGTGTCTGATGTGCTATGAACTTTGTCAGAGCCCATTAAACCCAACCCTAACTTCACAGACTAATGGTTGAGTTTTGTAAAAATAATAGATTTTCTCTAATATGATAGAAAATCTGTAGTACCTTGCTCTCCTCAAGGGGCGTGGCCTGCTGCCTGTCACTCTGCTCCATTCTCACGCCACTACAACTGAAAGTACACAAAAAAAGTTTATACAATCTAATAGACACAATAGAACAGTGTATACAAGTGTAGAATGTGATGTCATTCTCTCAGACACAGTTCTATTGATTACACTGGACTTTACCATGAAATATACAAAAGGCAAATTCACAAATGTTGAACCTGATATTTTTTTCTATTAGACACTAGAGCCAAGAACTCACTGTATTACAACAACACATCTGAGTTTGAACAAGATTCACTTTATCTGTTCCATCTGAGTTAAATATGACTGGACTATAGATGTGGTGGTATCATCTGAAACAATAAGGACACACTCTGTAACACACACAAATATCAAACATTTCACTCAAGTCCTTCATTCAAGTCAAGTACTAAAACTCCTCCTCAGATTTACCAAACTCAAAAGGTGTGACAAAAACCTGATGTCAAATGTCTAGAATAAATCAAAAACATACTGATCCTTCACCTGCCCCGCTCTACGGGCCCCGGTCTACGGGCCCCGGTCTACGGGCCCCGGTCTACGGGCCCCGGTCTACGGGCCCCGGTCTACGGGCCCCGGTCTACGGGCCCCTGCTCTATGGGCCCTTGCTCTATGGGCCCCTGCTCTACGGGCCCCTGCTCTACGGGCCCCTGCTCTACGGGCCCCTGCTCTACGGGCCCCTGGTCCAGTCCTGGTTCTTACTTGTGCTCCTTGTCCTCCTCACTGTCTTCACTGAGAGAGAAGCTCCAGTCTTTGAACTGTTTAAATCCTCCATCTCTCCTGCTCTCCGCCCGCTCCAGCCCTAAAGACACAACACTGTTACAGCGCCACCTACAGACCACCACACAGCGGCAGAGTGGTTAGCCCCATGTCTGAGACCAGCAGAGCGGTTAGCCATCTCTCCTCACAGTTAAGCAGGTTCTGATCCAGGACCACACAGGGTCTGTCTGTGTGGAGTTTACATGTTCTGCCTGTGTGTTCAACCTAAAACATACACAATAATCCCCCAGATAGGTACTCCTGACCAGGATCTGATCCACTGCTCCTAGCAGGTTTAACGCAGACACACTAAAGGATGGGTCAAATGCAGGTTTAACCCAGAAGCACTGAAAACTGGGCTAAATGCAGGTTTAATCCAGACACACTGTAGGATGGGTCAAATGCAGAGGACACAGTAAAGTAAATAAAGTCTGAACCCTGGGAGTAACCTCAGTCGACAATTTAAAAATGTGCCATTAGTCACGTCTTGTTTAAAGCTGTCATTGGTGCAGACACAGCAAAACAGTGCTGTTTGGTTGATTTTTAAGCCAGATGCCTTTCCTGACACAACTAACCACAACACACTGAGTGGAGAGAGCAAAGTGTAAGTGTCCTGCTTAAGGACACAACAACCTGTGCTCAGACATCCTGTTGTAATCAACATTCAAGAAGAACAGACTAAAAAACAAACCACACAATGCACTGTGCCTGTTTCACTGTCTCCATCCAGAACCACTGTGACAAAACTTTACACAGATGAGTGGCTCTGGAGCCGTGTCTTGTCTCCTCGATTCCAGAGGGCATGACTGACAGGTGAATTAACCAATCAGAGAGAAGCATGCTTAGATCGGGTAAAAACAAACATGGGGGCTTTAGGGTTATGGTTATTGTGAAAAAAAAATTAACCCAGAAGCGTGTGAAACAGCAGATTTGTGCAGAATCAAATGAAGCACAAACTGTTATATACATCATGTAAAAGAAGTGACAGATTTATCTCAGGTTTGTCACGCTCTATGGTCCGACTCCAAACGCTTCTGGATTCAAACAGTATGTAGAAGGGATGGGCTGCTCAGGAAAGGAAAATGTGTCCTCTGTATTCCTTCAGCGTCTCTGGGTTAAACCTACATTTGACCCATTGTTCACCGTCTCTGGGATAAACTTACATTTGACCCATCCTTCAGTGTGTCTGGGTTAAACCTACATTTGACCCATCCTTCAGTGTCTCTGGGTTAAACCTACATTTGACCCATCCTTCAGTGTCTCTGGGTTAAACCTACATTTGACCTATCCTTCAGTGTCTCTGGGTTAAACCTACATTTGACCTATCCTTCAGTGTCTCTGGTTAAACATGTCAGGAGCAGTGGACCAGACCTGAGCCAGGATCCAGATGAAACCAGACCACTCAGAGACAAGGCGAACATACAAACGACAGAGGGACAGTCAAATAACTGATCCACTCGATAACAAACTAATGATTAACCATTTAAAAGTGCAGAAGCCTGTGTCTGCAGCACATTCCTGAGCTCCTCACTGCTCCTGTCAGCTCCTCACTGCTCCTGTCAGCTCCTCACTGCTCCTGTCAGCTCCTCACTGCTCCTGTCAGCTCCTCACTGCTCCTGTCAGCTCCTCACTAGTGTTGTCACAATACTAACATTTCTGAAGTCACTGAATACTGATTTAAAAAACAAACAAAAACAAAATAGTCTTTCTTTAGACAATATACTCTGATTTTCCACATTAAATGGTAGTAAATGTGTCTCATACTTCAGTTAAAAGTCGTTCTAAACATATTCAGGAAAGGTTCATATCTGTCCTGTCAATGGGACCTTTTATAATAGCGAAAAATGAGTATCTACTTTCGATACTTGCTTTAGTATCGATTAGTTTTGATACTTTTGACAACCATGCTCCGGTTTGCTCCTCACTGCTCCTCTGCTGACATGTGCAAAACAGCGGCAAAAAAAAGGACTAAACAGCGAGAAAACACGGGCATATCAGCACAGATATGATGCACCCCTGAATGCTACGAGAGTCCAATTCAGATATTGTAAAAAACATTCAAATCCCGTTAAAATTCCACAGATATTTAATGTAACTATTCTCAGCTGGTTAATTATGGTTACATTTAGAAAGACAATGGGGCGAAAATGTGGCCAATATTACATGTTTTTTCACAAATCCCTGGTGTTCGCTGATGGTTAGTCTTGTGTTTAGCCAGGACGTGTCAAATCTGACCGTTACACCTGAAATCCAACAAGAAAACATGAAAAAGCATTGTTTACACGCTCAGCTGAGGGGCTAACACTGTTAGCCTCCGAGCTCACAATATTGACGCTAAAATGATTCAAATTAGACTCTGTGTGGTTCATGTGGGGGTTATGGACACGTTTGGGTCTTTAGTTTAGTTATATTACATTATTATAGTGATTTAAGCCCAGGGGGAGCCGTGCGAGGCCGTTTTCTCGAGCTAAAATCGCTCGGTTAGCGGCGGGGCTAAACGGTGCGTGTAGCGGTGGTTTAGCCCCAAAAAGAGCTCCGCGTTTGGGGATTGTTTACACCGACCCCCGGGAGACTGCGAGCCACCGCGGAGTGCACGGCCCCCGGCTGCAGGAGGGGGCTGTCACCGCTTACCTTCGATGAAAAGGCTTCTGTTTTGGGCCATGATCAGTCCATGAGCCCACTGTTTGAGAGCGGTGCGGAGCTCAGCGCTGTGTGTAAAGCTAACGGCAGTGACGGCGCGGCGGAAGTGCAGATAGCCTTCAAAATAAACACTTCCACCGCTCTGTCAGTACAAGGATTTCAAAATAAGATACAATAAAACATTAGGCTCGTTTTTACATAAGAAAAACTATTTTATGTCTGAACAGGCGAGTCACCGCGGTGTATTAAAGTAAAGTTCAAAGTAAAGTCATGTTTAAATAAATTTTGGGTCAAGTGTGTAGTAGCATTGCTTTCCCACTAGAGCACGCTGTATGCACATTTTTATGTGGTAAATCTTTTATATGACGTTATAAGATTTTTAGTTTTTATGCATAATATATATTAACAATTAAAATAAGACAAAACAAATAAAATTGCATACATATACAAAATAAATACAATACAAAACATATTGGTTATTTAATACAAAGCAATCCTTTAATATCACACTCACAGAATTCATATTTTATTCCAGGGATCCAGTCTTTTTATTTTTATTTATTTATTTATTTTTTTTATGTTTTTTTCTGTTTTGATAATAAAATCGGGCTAGACACTGAAACATCTCAATCATAACCCAAACCCGGGTTTGAACCAGGTCTAATCCAGCAGCCCAGGTCTAAACCAGAACTAAACCAGATCTAATGCATGACTGATGCCAGGTCTAATCAAGGATTCAACCAGGTCCAACCCATAAACCAGGATCAATCCAGACAGCCCACTGTGAAGAGAGAAGTCACCAGTGTCTCTGAGGACTCTTACAGCTATTGTTTTTCTTAAGGACTGAACCAAGATTAAACCAGGACAAAACCAAGTCTAAACCTGGACTATCCCAGGTCTAAACTAGGACTAAACTAGTTCTAAACCAGGTCTAAACCACGACTAAACCAGGTCTACCCCAGTCTAGCAGTGTTGGCTTGGATATGCTCAGCTGCTGTCTGTGGTGAGAGCATGTTTAATTTTAGCTCTGTGTTCATGAGGCTTCTCTGTGATACAAAAGGATTGAACTCGACCAGACTAACCCAGAACCTGACTGGACTAACCCAGAACTTGACCGGACTCCTCCAGACCTTGACTGGACTAACCCAGAAATTGACTGGACTCGCCCAAACCCGAGCAGACAAAACCAGAACCCAAATGTGGGTCTGACAGGAGCAGGCTGGACTATTATTGTCTGTTTAATCTTGATTTATTTGTGTTTGAGGAGGAACATTAAAGGTCTCATTTGGAGTCAACGTCAAGGCGGGGACTGATTTTGAAATCTCCAGAATCAGGTGAGATGAAATCAGACTTATTTTTCAAATCAGTGTAAAATGAAACTCACAGAATTCTGGAAGCTCATGTTATCAGTTGGAGAAGCAGTTTTCATGGTGTGATGTTATAGATTCTGTGCAGGAAAATGTTTAGTTCTAATTATGAATTTATTTAGGCAACAAATCTGCCATATTTTGGTTCTGGTTTGAACCTGGAATAGTCCTGCTGTAGACTTGGCTTGGTTGAGTGCAGTTTTATCCCTGGTTTAGCCCTGGTTAAGTTCTCCTTCAGTCCTCCTTCAGTCCTCCTTCAGTCCTCCTTCAGTCCTCCTTCAGTCTTGCTTTAGTCCGGATTCAGTCCGGGCTCAGTCCTTGCTCAGTCTTGCTTCAGTCTTGCTTTAGTCCTGGTTCTGGCCTGGTTAAATCCTGCTTCAGTCCTGCATCTGTCCTGGTTCAGTCCTGCTTCAGTCCTGAGTCCTGGTTCAGTCCTGGTTCTGTCCTATTTTAGTCCTTCTTCAGTCCTGGTTTAGTCCTGCTTCAGTCATGGTTCATTTATGGTTTAGTTCTGTTTCAGTCCTGTTTCAGTACTGGTTCCTTCCTGGTTCAGTCCTGGTTAACTCCTGGTTTAGTCCTGGTTTAGTCTTGGTTTAGTCCTGGTTAAGTCCTGGTTTAGTCCTGCTTCAGTCTTGCTTCAGTCTTGCTTCAGTCCTGGTTTACATTAATGTTTCCTCAGAGACATTACATTGGTTATGTTGATGGAGAGCTTCAATTTTAATAACCTCATAATGACATCAGCCCCAGAGTCTGGGATTAAAGGCCATGTGAAACGCGAGTGGCTGAGTTTGAGTTTAAAGGTCATGTGAAACATGAGAGGCTGAGGTTAAAAGGTCTTCTGAAATGTGAGAGGTTGAGGTTAAAGGTCATATGAAACATAAGAGGCTGAGGTTAAAGGTCATCTGAAACATGAGAGGCTGAGGTTAAAGGTCATGTGAAACATGAGAGGCTGAGGTTAAAGGCCATATGAAACATGAGAGCCTGAGGCTGAGGTTAAAGGTCATCTGAAATGTAAGAGGCTAAGGTTAAAGGTGATCTGAAAGGTGAGAGGCTGAATCTGCGGTTAAAGGTCATCTGAAACATGAAAGACTGAGGTTAAAGTTCATTTGAAACATGAGAGGCTGAGGTTAAAGGTCATCTGAAACATGAGAGGCTGAGGTTAAAGGCCATCTGAAACATGAAAGGCTGAGTCTGAGGTTAAAGGTCATCTGAAACATGAGAGGCTGACTCTGAGGTTAAAGGTCATCTGACAGGTTACACTCATTTCACTAAAACACAGTTACATCATTAGATTTAAGATTTGATTTCAAATCCTGCCTAGTCTTTCCTTGTTTTGTTTGGTGAAGTTTATAATGTTACTTCCTGGTTGGACACGGGCAGCAGATGTGATGAGGTAATTCCATTAAACTGTTACCTAGCAACCACAATGTAAACAAGGACCAAAATGTGTCTAAATGACATAATATTTCTGATTAGACTAATACAAATAGATGACAACAGCTTTACTGAGTGAAATGCAGGTTTAAAGTGTAAGGGTTTGAGCCTAAACTGTGTCTGTATTTTGAGTTTTCGTGCTGATGACACAGGCAGAGGTATTCTGTTTTATAATTCACAAATACTTCCTGGATTTTTGGACTTTTCTTCAGAAACTGCCACTTCACTGATGTAAAACTGTGATAAATATTTAGCAAAGGTTCAATTCACCAAACCCAGTCAAAGTCAAAACAGCGCATGAGTTGAACGCACTTTAAGTTTGGGGCTACAGAACAGTGTGTTCATTTGCTAACACGTCATCGTTGAACAGCCCTGTTCAATGATGACTCAAACATGAGAAAAGATTTGAGTATCTGCTGAAAATCATTTCTGTTGTTGTTGTTGTTTCCTTGGTGAATACACTTGACCCACACTGACCAGTTAAGTCACACTGTAGAAAGGGCACTTGGCATGAACATGAAAACATTTTATCTCCCATCTCAAATATACAAGAGAGAGAGAGCAGAAGAGCAGAGCCAGAGGAGCAGAGTCAGAGGAGCAGAGCCAGAGGAGCAGAGACACAGGAGCAGAGACAGAGGAGCAGAGTCAGAGGAGCAGAGACACAGGAGCAGAGACAGAGGAGCAGAGTCAGAGGAGCAGAGACAGAGCTCTAGGTCAAATCCTCCAGCTAAGTTAGTCTTGATCAAAACTAGCTCAGTGTCTGGAGATGGGTCCAAGGTGCATTGACTTTTGTTTATTTATCTGGACAGAGAAGAGCTTTGTGTTTTTGTTTCATGTGGATAGTCCCGGTGATTACACAAATATTAACCATAAACCAGGTCAAAGGTCAACACATCTGTATCTGAAACAGCAAACTCCACCTGAGAGTTCAGACCCGTCTCAGCTCTGTTCACTCAGAGGGTTCACAGAATGTGGTGACATCATGTTCACACAAACCATTACACAATTCCCATAATCCACCATCCCTCACTCCCACTCTCCCCTCCTCTCTCCCTCTCTTCTTTTCCCTCTCTCCTCCTTAGTTCTTATGTCCCTCTGACTGTACCACAGCCACCTCACCCTCTCTTCCTCTCTCCTCCTCTTCTCATGTCCTCCCCTCCTCCCCTTCTCTTCTCCTCACTCTCTGCTCCTCTTCTCTTCTCATGTCCTCCCCTCCTCCCCCTCTCCCTCTCCTCCTCCTGTTGAATGTAGCAGACTGTGTTGTGTTTGTGTGTAGTTTCTATGGAGAGTGTGAAATCAGAGTCACACGGCACAGACGTCAGCTCCTGGAGGAATCACTCAGCTTTTATTTAGAACAGGGTTAAAGCCCCACTGTGGGACATTTCATCACATTAGAACAGAGTTAAAGCCCCACTGTGGGACATTTCATCACATTAGAACAGAATTAAAGCTCCACTGCGGGACATTTCAGCCCATTAGACCAGGGTTAAAGTATAACGTTGTACCATGATATAACGTTGTAATAACATGTGTGAGTAATCTTGTGATCTCTCCTCATTCAAACCCCCAGCACCCTCAGGCAGCTGCTGTAACATGCACTATTGTCTGCGGAGCGTGCACGTGAGGGGGTCCTGTGGCAGAGTGGTTATCCTATCTCCTCTCAGTGAGAAGGCTCTGGGTTAGACTCGTGGGTCTCAGAGGGAGGTTGTGGGTTAGATTCTAAGCACAGCTGTTGTTGTTGTTGTTGCTCAGAGGAATGTGGAGTTCCCTGATGACTCTAAATATAAACGTCTCTTTAAACGCTCAGCCACAGTCGAAGTGTGTGGCCAAACCAGGTCTCTGAATCATTATTTACATTATTTACATTTTTTTTTTTTTTTAATTTTGTTATATTTTTCTCTCTCAGGTAAAAGATGCGATCTAGAACGCGAGAGTCCTTGGAGGAGGGTCTGGACCCGGGACCTCCTCAGACCGACAAAGTCCAGATCAGATCCAAGTCTAGTCCAGACCAAATCCAGTCCGAGTCTAGTCCAGACCTGAATCGGAGAAGGACCTCAGAGGAGGGGAAGGAGAACAGGACCTCCAACAGAACCAAACCATCAGCACCCAAGAAGAACCCAAGTCCAGACCTGAGCAACAAGGACCTGCTCCACCTACTGGGCATCATGGAAGGAGAGGTCCAGGTACTACTGCTAATGTTACTACTGCAAATGCAAATATTACTACTATTACTGCTACTGTTACTACTACTACTGTTGCTACTATCAGGACAGCTACCAGTTGTTTTGGTTCTTGGGCTGATTCTCTCTATATATATATTTATAGCCGTATCTTTGCGTAGTAGGATTATCTGGTCACAAGGAGCCGCTGGAGGATCACTGTGGATGTTTAGGCTCATAAATGTTCTAGAAGTTGAAGACCGTGATGTGAGGCTGCAGGGCTAACCAATCTGCCACTATTTCAGGCCCGTGATGACATCATCGCTCTGCTTCACTCACAGCAGTCTGGTCCCGAGGCTCTAGAGGCTCACTATGGCTCTGCTGTCCCCTACAGACCACTCCAGGCACTGCAACGAGACGCAGTTTATACTCATGACAACAACAGAGAGGACGTGTACGAGGCGCCTATGGCCGAGGTAAATAGGAGGAGGAGAGGAGGAGCAGAGGAGGAGGAGGAGAGGAGAAGGAAAAGCAAAAGGGAGGAGGAGGAGGAAGAGCAGAGGAGGAGAGAAAGAGCAGATGATGCAGAGGATGACTCTTCTCTCCTCTGTACAGTTGGATCGTCTGGAGCAGAGGAGAGGAACAGAGGATGCAGAGGAACAGAGGGTGCAAATTAGAGGGGCAGAGGGTGCAGAGGAGAGGGGCAGAGGGTGCAGACAAAAGGGTCAGAGCAGGGTGTCAGAGGAGGGTCAGATGGTACAAAGGAGGGTCACATGTTGCAGAGAAGGATCAGATGGTGCAGAGGAGGGTCAGAGGTACAGAGGATGACTGTTTTCTCCTCTGTAGTTGGATCGTCTGGAGCAGAGGCAGAGGGATACCTACAGGAGGATGTTGGAGCAGTTGTTGTTGGTGGAGAAGCTTCACAGGCGCACAGTGACAGAACTGGACTCAGAGAAACACAAACACAAAGAGTTCATGAGTAAAAGCGATGACTTCACCAACCTCCTGGAGCAAGACCGCCTCAGGTCAGAGACTACACAAGTTGTAGAAGTGAAGAAGTTTGGCTGTTCATCCAAGACACTTCTTCAGTCAGATTACTGCCTTATATCTGTCTGAAGGAAGGAGCTAACTACACTTAAACTAACACACCTGACAGTTTTTGTTTGTTTAGAGTTTCCGTTTGTTTACAGTTTGTTAGTTTACCGTTTCTGTTTGTTGGCTATCTAATAAGCGACACTGTAAGTGAACTGTGCCTGAGTCATATTTAACATAATCATTCAGGCCCCTAATGGGTGCTCTCACACCTATTAGCTATTATATTATATTATTATTATATTATATTAGCTATTAGCATACTGGCTATCCCTATAGTTTTCTTTGTTTAGGTAGATCTAAGGATGGATTTATAAATATGAGATATTGTCTCAGGCCCCCATTCCTGTTTAACGAAGGATTGTCTTTCTTAACAAAAATAGGTTCTTTAACTCTCAAACCGTTTCTTTTATATGGCTAGGATCTGAACTTCACTGTCTTCAAAGGAGTGGTAAGTGTCTTTGAGATGGAGATGTACATCAGACTGGGGTCCTGAGGAGCTATCATGACGGTGCTGGTACATTTTCTTATGGAGTGACTGTTTAGTTCACGCTCACTTCACTTTTCATCCATTAGGGGGCTGAATGATTATTCTAAATATGACTCAGGCACAGTTCACTCACAGTGTAGCTCATTAGACCTAGCCAGAAACTGTAAACAAACAGAAACTATAAACAAATAGAAACTGTAATCAAATAGAAACTGTAAACAAACAGGTGTGTTATTTTCAGTGTAGTTAACTCCTTCCTTCAGACAGATATAGGCAGTGTCCAGCAGTGATCTGGCCAGAACTGAAGAAGTGTCAAGGACAAGCTGCCAAATGTCTTCACTCTAAAACTTTTGTCCAGTGACAGATTTGAATTTTTCTTTTATATGGGTCAGACCTGGACGACTGAGGGATTACACAGACAAATACTCGTTTAAGACCACCTCACTAATGCTTGTCTCCCATAGTAGTAGTAGTTGTAGTAGTAATAGTTGGAATAGTAATAGTAATAGTAATAGTGGTGGTGGTAGTAAGAGTAGTAGTAGTAGTCATAGTAGTAGTAGTAGTAGCAGTAGTAATAGTAGTAGTAGTCGCAGTAGTAACACCACCAGCAGCAGTAATAGTAGTGGCAGTACAGCAGCAGTAAAAGAAGTAGTAGTAGTAGTAGTAGTAGCATCAGCAACAGTAGTAGTAGTGGTGGTAGTAACATTAGTAGTAGCAGTACAGCAGCGGTGGTTGTAGTAGTATTAGCAGTAGCAGTAGTAATAGTGGTAATAGCAGTAGTAGTAATAGTAACAGTAATAGTAGTATTAGCAGTAGTGGTAGTAACAGTGACAGTGGCAGCAGTAATAGTAGTAGTAGTAGTTGTAACAGTGTTATTCATATTTCTGTTTTCTTCCAGACTGAAGCGTCTCGTGGAGCAGGAGAAGTTGTACCAGTCTCGTAAAGACAAAGAGCATCGTCGACATTTGGACAAACTCAAATCTGAACTGATGCAGCTCCGGTCCTTTGTTCTTCTGATGGTGGAGGACAGACAGAAACATGTGGAGCAATCAGACCAACAAACCCAGAAGATACAAGACCTGAGCCACAAACTGCAGGAGCGAGAGGAGCGCATCACCATTTTAAACCAGAAAACCCAAGAAGACGCCCACACCATCCTCAAAATGGACGCCGAGCTCGAGGTGAAGTCAGCCAAACTTCTAAACGAACAAGAAGATATGACGAACAAGCTCTTGGCGCAAGATTCACAAATGCGGCAACTTCGACTCAAACTGGTCACACTCTCCAATAAGATAGAGGAGCTGGAAGAGAGAAATAAAGTTCTACAGATTTCAGAAAGTGATTTGAAGGAATTAACAGAGAAAATTAGCAAAAACGGAAATCCAAATTTGGTTTCGGAATTAGAAACATTGAGGAAAAAGGTTTTGGAAATGGAAGGGAAAGACGAGGAGCTGACCAAAATGGAATCCCAATGTAAAGAGTTTAGAGTGAAGCTTCAAGAGGCGCAAAATCAAAGTAAAATGTTGAAACTAGAGTTTGAGAAAGTTCAGAAACACGTGGGACAAATGGAGAAGTTAGAAACGATTTTTAACAAGAGCAAAACTGAAAGTTCACAGCTCTGTTCAAACTTGGAAAAAGAGAAACAAAATGTGAAAGAACTGTCCATGGAGTTGGAAGCTGTGAAAGCAAAAGTGAAGGAGCTACAGTCCACTGAGGCAAAGTTTGATAAGACCGAAAGGTTTTTAAAAGATGACATCACAAAACTCAAATCGCTGGCGGTGATCATGACGGACGAGCGCAAGAATTTGGTGGAAAGATTGAAGCAAGAAGAGGAGAAATGTGAAGATATCGGCCGTAAATTCAAAGAGGAACAAGCTAAAGTTTCAGAAGTTACGGAAAAGCTGATCGATGAGAGTAAAAAGAGGTTAAAGGTGAAGTCTGAGATGGAGGAGAGAGAGGTGCAGATGCAGCGACAGCTAACGGGCGAGCAGGAGAAATGCAAGCAGCTAAACGCTAATCTAAGCAGCACTAATGCTAAGTGTGAAGATTTGGAAAAAAGAGAAAAAGATTTACAAACCAAATTAGCAATAACTGAAAGAAATTTGGAGGAAAAAAATAAAATCTCAGAAGAGTTCAGTTTGGAAATCAACAAACTTCGAAGTCGGTTGAAGCATCTGGAAATTGTGGAGGGAGATTTGGTGAAGACGGGAGACGAGTACGACCTGTTGGAGAAACGGTTCCGATCTGAGCAGGAAAAATCAAACTCTTTGGCAAAAATGATGGAGGAGCTGAAGGCAGAAGTGGCAAGAAGTAAGGCGATAGAGAAAGGAGAGGCGGAGACAGAGCTGCGGATGAGGTTCAGAGCGGAGGAGGAGAGGAACGAGGAGCTGAGAGCAGAGAATGTCACACTGAAGGAGAAGGTCCATGAGCTGATGAACCTGGAGGACCGGATCTCTCAGCTGCAGGCGGAGCACGCAGGGATGAAGAGGAGGCTCAGGGAAGAAGAGGAGAGGAATGCTCAGAGGAACGAGGAGTTTGAGAAGGTCACACAGGAGCTGGAGAGCATGAGGAGGTGAGGAGGAGAGTGATGCATTTTGGTTTTGCTATTTTATAGAATGAACTGAAGCTGGGTCTTCATATTCAGTTCTACATAAACTGTATAATTGTCGTAACGGCTAGTGCGGGTGCGGACCAATGAGTGCAGACTCAGGGGCAGGTTTACAGTGCATTTATTTACAGTGAGGATCAAAGTCAATTCAGATTGTTCTCTAATCATACACGGGACATAGGGCAGGGCAGGAGCGGGATAATCCAGGATGGGCGCGGGAGCAGAGACTGCCAGAACCGAGACACGACGAGACCAGGGGCCGGACCAGGAGAGACTGAGCTGGGGTAATCCAGAGAGCGGAAGCCAGAGCAGGAGACGGGAAGCACATCGGAGACCAAGACAGGGCAGGAGGCAGGGCAGAGGGTAGACAATACCGGAGCTGGAACGCAGAGGCAGGAGCAGGAGCGAGCGAGGGCAGGAATCTGGAAGGAGGTGAAAAATCCAATAAGCAAACAGGCTGACAGGTAACGAAATGCAAAAATAGGCTGGAGCATTCATGTTGAACACGCGGACGGTCTGGCTCCGAGTGTCTTCTGCCGAGCCCTCATATACTCGGCAGCAGGTGAAGGTAGTTGCGCTGATGCGCTCCAGGTGCGCGCGGGAGGATTCAGGAACTCCGCCCAGCTCCAGGCAGACAGGTAGGGGAGGGGGAGAGAGCACGGGAGGACAGGAAAAACAGGCATCATGACAATAATAGAAGTGGACTAAATGAGTGTGACATCAATCACAGTGTTGGGCTCCAAAAGAAGCTCACTGAGGCTAGGGGTTATAGCGGCTAATCTGCAATCAGAGACCATATTTGGAAATCTGAGCATGAAACCAAAGAGCCAATCAGGAGCGAGGCTGTTGAAGGCAATGCCTCTTCCCACCTGCACCACTAGTTTGGCAGGGAGCGGGCGCTTGGCAACAAGGCGTCAATCAAGCTGTTGCTAATGCTAGCGGGCTCCGGGAAAGCAGGCACCGGACTGGTCTGTTATTAATGTCCATGTCAAAATAGTGAAATAAAAAAATCCGGGGTCATGTAGAGCGGGTTAAAACCAACATTTTAAGATCAGAATGATGAGTCTGACAGTAGCAGTTACAGAGAGAGGGGACTCACTGTTTACACAGAAAGTGGTTTGGAGCGCGCCCATGCTCACTTCCTGTTTGGAATGCGGCGGCTAGTGGGTTAGCTATGTCCATTTATATATAGTCTGTGGTCTTCTAGAGTGGTTCAGAGAAGGTTTGGTTTGCTGAACAATGTTTTCAATTTAGGGGATAAGAGGAGGGGTCTTTTTAAAGGGTAACTGTAACTTTTCTAGTGGGGGGTTTTCCACCTACTTATGTTTCATGGTTATGTTTTATTTGCCAGGAATTGTCCTTGGTATAATAGGTATAAAGCAGCTACATTTATTGCTACATAAATGCCTTGCATTACTGTGAGCCTTTCCACAGACATTACCTGTAACTTGGCCTGGTGGTGTCACCTGAGTTTAAAGTAATTCTGTGGAATATTTCAGGCAAAAATACCTGAATGGAGATGAGCAAGAAAGTTACATAGTGAATCTTTTAAAAATCCAAATAATCCGCATTTCTGCTAAAGTCATAGCAGCCATGTATGTTGATATTTCCATTTTTGTTGGCTCGTTTGAGTTTTTCACCTTTGACTCCGCCCAAACCACATTACTGCACTGTGATCCAATTCACCAGTGGTCTAAGGGCTGCAAGATTAATCACAATTGCATTGAAATCACAATTTGAATGGAAACAATTCTTTGCAGGTACTTCCACACTTCCCTCACCCCAGACACTTCCTCCTCCAGCTCCTCCAGTGGTCTTATTCAGTATAAAACATCTCACCCTGTAATTTAGATCTGTACAAACATGTTCTGAAACGTGATTCTTGTGTTAGTTCGTCAGTTCAGATTGTAGTCTTTTTGTCTCTTCTGGACAAGTTTAAAATGTGAACTTGAACAGAATCATTTAGTTAAAACTGAAATCGTGACTCTGATCGCCTTGTTGCATGTTCTCCTCTGCCTCCAGGTTGAGTCGCGTGTCAAGGCCTTGCGTGACCGGGCGGAGGATGGTGGACATCCCCGTGACCTCCAGCGCGACACAAACCCAGTGTTCAGACGATGAAACTGCAGCCGGCTTCATCCGGAAGTCTGTGCAGGAAGAGAACACCTTCATGAACCATCTACGACAGAGACGGAGTCGACCGGTGCTGGAGAGATATCCCCCGGCGAGCGCAGAGTCCGGGCAGGCGAGCTCGTGGAGTCCCTGGGTCAGACACAAACCTCCAGAGCAAAGTCCAGCTCCACAAACCAGACCTCTGCACATCCGCTTCACGCCAAACATCGAAAATAGGTGAAAGAAACGAGGAAGACAGTTATAAGCATGTGCTCGGAAAGTCCTCAAACAAACTTCAGTGCACAGGGAAATATATTAACACCTGACGATAACATCCACCTGGGGGCACTGCAGTTTGGCCGGTGTCTTGTTTAGTCTAGGTTTAGTCCAGATTTAGCCCTCGTTTCGCCTTGGTTCTTGTTTAGTCCAGGATTAAACCAGGACTAAACTAAGTCTAAAACAGAACTAACTCAGGACTAAACCTGGACTAACACAGGACTAATTTAGGACTAAACTGGGACTAAACCAGGACTAAATTGTACACACTTGTTTTTGTGTGTAGGCAGCACGGTGGCTGAGTGGCAACACTCATGCCTCACAGCAAGAGGGTTTGGTTCGATCCCCAGGTCGCCCAGGCCTTTCTGTGTGGAGTTTTGCATGTTTCTCCCCGTGTCTGGATGGGTTTCCTCCGGGTACTCTGGTTTCTCCCATCAACCAAAACATGAACGCCCTTCGAGACAACTGTTGTTGTGATTTTGGGCGTTACAAAAATAAACTGAATTGAATTGAATTGAATTAAATCAGGACTAAACCAGGTCTAAAACAGCACTAACTCAGGACAAAACCTGGACTAAAACAGGATTAATTTAGGACTAAACTGACACTAAATCAGGACTAACTCAGGACTAAAACAGGACTGAACCAGGACTAAATCAGGACTAAATCAGGACTAACTCAGGACTAAAACAGGACTAAACCAAGACTAAATCATGACAAAAGCAGGACTAAACCAGGACTAAAGCAGGACTAACCCGGGACTAAATCAGGACTAAAACAGGACTAAATTTTGACTAAATTTGGACTAAATCAGTACTAAAACTGGACTAAATTTGGACTAAATCGGGACTAAAACAGGACTAAATTTCGATTAAATATGGACTAAATCAGTACTAAAACAGGACTAAATTTGGACTAAAGCGAGACTAAATCGGGACTAAATCAGGACTAACAGATAGCAATGCTTCTGTTTGCTCTTCATATGTAAAAATGTTTCTCTTTCTCTTGTTCCCTCTCTTGTTTTTGTATTTTCTCGACATCTAAAACAGCCGCGCAACGCTAGAGATCACCAGTCCCAAAGCAGAGGAATTCTTCTCCAGCGCGACCATCATTCCGACTTTGGGAAATCCAAAGATTACGATTGTCCCAAAACCTCCCGTATTCAGAAGCAGAGTGAAGGAGGGGTTTGAGCGGGCACAGTCTCCGGTCACGATCACGGCCTTTTCCAAAGCAAGAAATTTGGAGAAAAGCACGGAAAGTTTTCAATCTCCAGTGTCGATCATCACAGTTAGCACGACGCCGGTGAACGAGTTGAAAGACACTGGCAAGACTGTGATAAAAATGCATTCGGAAAACCCACAAACAAACTTCAGCTCGCAGGGAAACATAATAACGACAGAAGACAATAAGATCCACATCCACTTGGGGGCACCACAGTTCAGCAGGAAGACAGAGGAGAGAATGGAGGAGGTGGGGACAGTGCGGAGAGCGCCAAAAGTCCCGCCAAGTTTGGAGAAAAGTCCAGGAAGTCCAAACAAAATCATTCAAAAAAGTCCAGAGAAAAAGAGCAGCAGCATCATGATCACTCCGACCAATGGGAACACCAGGACCGTACACAATATGGTGAGCTTATTCAAATTAAAGAGAGGGTTAGACCTATTCAACTCCTGCTTTAGACCTGGTTTAGATCTGGTACAATCCTGGTTTAGTTCTGTTTAGGTTGAGACCTGTTTTAGCTCCGGGGTAGATCTGGTTTAGACTTAGCCCTGATTTAGCCAGGACTAAACCGGGATTAAAACACCTCTGGCAGATACCGATACTCCTGATTGCTCCTCATACATAAAAGTGTTTAATCCTCTTTCTCTTGTTCTCTGTTTGTATTTTTGATCTTAGCCTGGTCCAGACTTGACCTCTCGGATCTCCCAACCTTTGACCCCAGGGCCTAAGTGCTTCCTGGGTCTGTCCTCCATCACGCGCCTTGAGTCCAGAGCAGAGAGTTTGAAGATACAGCTGAGAAAGTCCACTGTGACTCCCAACACAAGAGGACAACTGTGACGGTCCTGCTTTAGTCCTGGCTTAGACCATATTTTGGTACTGGTTGAGACTTGGTTTAGTCTGTGTAGTTAAGCCAAACAAAACCTGTCCATGGCTTTTTATTTCAGCAAAAGTATAAAAGGTGAAGGTTACACTAGAATGTAAGTCTGTGTGTGTCTGAAAGCATTTTAAACATTTGTATTCTCACATTTATGCTTTTATATTGTTTGTGTTTGACAGTCACCAATAAAAAGCAATACAAAACACTACTGCTTCTTTTACTGTTCCTCGTTTAGTTCTTATCAGGCAGGACATTTATAATATTAAAGAGAACTATTGTGCTGTTGGTGCAGTTAACCTGGGTGATCTACATTGTTTTTGCTGCAGTCAGTCTTAGGACTATTAGAGGAAGTGCAGCGTCTATAGTGTATATGTACAGTCTGTGCCTCAGAGCAGGAGCAGGATGTAATTCGCCCAAAACACATTTTCAAATTTTTAAAACCAAACCTGGACTTACGTCAAGTGGATGAACTGAGCCATCTACTAATGTAAGAGGAAGTGGATGAGTGGGACATGAGAGTGCATTTACAGTGGAGATACAAGGTGGACTCTCAGGGTCGGGGGTCGACTGGTGGTTTTCAGACTCTAGAATGTGATAACATCACACTGACCATTGAGGCGATGAACCCAGAAGAAAAGGGATTCCACCATAGACTGTATATAGAAGGGAGACTACTGGTTTGTCTGGTATTAATGTTCATAAACCAAGATCATGTAGAGCAGGTTAACATGAACATTTAAGACCAAAATGACGAGTCTGACAGCAGCAGTTACAGAGAGAAAAAGAGTTTTTCAATGTAAAATGAATTTAGTGGACATCTACGAAGAAAAGCATGTAAGCAGTGGGACAAAATCAGATCAACAACAGTGACAGACTTTGGGTTCAGCAGAATCAGATTTCTGAATATAAATGGACAAGAAGAAGAAGAAGAAGAACTTTAAATGGCACCTGCAGCAGATGGACAGTGTGGACAGGTTTGCTTCAGTCCTGAGAAGCCACCTGGAGAACAGCGATCATCTGAATACAGTAGACATTATGGAAGGCATCTAAGACCCATGGATAATAAAATTTGCAGAAAGAGTTTTAAACAATATAAACATGAGAGGGGCTTGTCGGATGAGATCTGTGCCTGAACAGGGTCAAAGAAAGAGGGCTGGGCTCTCTTCAGAGCCCACAGGGGAAATTTACAACTATTATTTTGTATATTTTGTAACTGATGTCATCAACGTTCCCTGGAGGTGTGAAGCTAACTGAAGCACTACGCTGAAGCTCTATTACTCAAGTTACATTAATCTGAGCTTCATCTGAACACAATCTGACCAGAAAGACCTGAACTACAACAAATGAGCTGATTTGTGCCGTTGAACAAGTCCCTCTCAAATAATATTACAGTCACAATCTAGCTAGCATTAGCCAACTGTTTTTCAATGAGTCACTCTCACCTTTTTTTGTAAAATCAAACTCCTAAACAGGACCATGAACACTCGGATCAATTACAGGCTTTTTCTTTATAACTCTATATAACAATGTAACTGTATAACTCCATCCATCCATTTTCTTCCACTTATGTGGTGCTGGGTCGCAGAGGTAAGAGTCTGAGCAGGGACTCCCAGACAGACACGTCTTCCAGGCCAAAGCTTTCCCAGGCCAGCCGAGAGACATAGTCCCTTCATCCTGGGTCTTCTCCGGGGGATTCTCCCGGTGGGACATACCCAAAACACCTCCCGAGGGAGGCTTCCAGGAGGCATCCTGAGCAGATGCCCGAGCCACCTCAACTGGCTGCTCTCAATGTGTAGGAGCAGCGGCTCTACTCCGAGCTCCTCCCATGTGACCGAGCTCCTCACCCTATCGCTAAGGGAGTGCCCAGCCACCCTGCGGAGGAAACCCATTTTGGCCGCTTGTATCAGCGACCTCGAGCTCTCGTTACCTAGAGCTCATGACCATAGGTGAGGGCAGGAACATAGATTGTCCGGTAAATTGAGAGCGTTACCTTTCAACTCCTTCTTTACCACAACGGACCAATACAGCAACTGCATCACTGCAGATGCTGCACCTATTCCAAATCTGTCAAACTGACCTCGTCTCGGAACAACAAGACATTTTCTAAACAATACAGTTTTATATAAGGTTTGATTTTTCATGCCGTCTCTCCTCCATACACAAGCTGTGCACTGCCCTCATACGTCCCAACAGCATGGCCCAGGTGCTCAGATGAGTCCTCCTAAACCGCTCATGTAGCTCGTAAATCTAAATTCAGATTCAAAATCAAAACAAATCTGGTTCAGACATTGGTTTGCTGGCCCTGAACATGTGTCATCCTCCTGTGGTAAGTCAGTTCACCTGCAGTGTATTCTGTTCATCTGCTGCACTACAGAATAATATCACACTTACAACTGTTCAATAGCCCTTTATTTTACTACATTTGCACAGTGTTGTGTTTAAGTTTTTGTTTTTGTTTTTTAAATTTGCACAACGCTGTGTTTAAATTAATTTTATTAAATTTGCACAATGTTGTGTTTAAATTTATTTTATTACATTTGCACAGTGTTGTGTTTATTTTATTACATTTGCAGATACGTGTTTACATTTATTTTATTACATTTGTACCGTGTTGTGTTTAAGTTTATCTTATTAAATTTGCAGCGTTGTGTTTAAGTTTATTGTCTAATATTTATTTTTCTTGATTTCTGACTGTTTACTTCTATTCTCTTGCTATTCTTAAACTGTGCATTGTAACACTGAAATTTCCCCATTGTTTAGTTATTTAAATAGATCCATGGTATAGTCCACAGAAGTCCTCATGAGGGACATTCAATATGCAGAAGTGTGAAAGGAGGAGTGAGGAACTCAACAAGAGGAGCAAAGAGAGAATTTACACAAGGAGGAATGATGAGCTTAGGAAGAGGAGCAGAGAGGTACTTTGGATGCCTAACTGGAGAAGCAGGGGGGAGCTTTAGCTGCCTAGCAGGATGAAAAGAGGGGGGCAAAGCAGGAGGTGCAGAGCCAGAGAGAGAATGAGAAGTAAGAAGGAACATAGTAGGAACAGCACAAAATCTGGTAGTTTCAAATGAGGAGGCACAAGAAACACTCAGTGAGATGACAAAGTAGCCAAAACTTTTACTCAAGTAAAAGTACTGTTACTTCAGTAATAGGCTATTACTCAAGTAAAAGTATGCTGCTAGAAAAGTACTGTGAAATAACTACCCCATAAGGACTAACGTGAACATGGAAAGTCACAAACCTCATGTTTTTTTTCTCACAAAAGTTTCGTAGTCTGAATCAGGTAGAAGTCTGGGTCAAGTCTGGGTCCCAAAGTTATGTCTCTTTTCCGAAGAAATCGTTAAATGAAGTTCACAAATGCATGTTTTTGGCGTAGGTGAGGTTTGCAAAGTTTGCAGTGATGAAATACTGGGGTGGATGAAATGCTCAATTTTGTCAATAAAGTAAAAGTCCACATACAGGAGCAAAGAAAGTACCTGTTTAAGATGTACTTCAAGAGTACAAAGTTATTTTGCGCATATTTTGAGGTCCTATAATGCTTCAAATGTATTGATTTTGTTCAATAAAAATGACTGAATCTAGCTGTTTTTATTTGTATATCTTTGTTTGCTCAAACCATGAACGTGTTAAAAATAAACCCTCAGCCTTGTCAGCGGGGCTCAAACAATAATAAGAATACTTTTACTTTTCAGCCCAGTTCAAAAATGACCGTCATTCACGTCCATCCAGGAGGATTGTGATGTAATGGCATGTCCGGAGCTTTAGGGGGCAGCGCTGCACCTGTCACACACGCAGCTGACAGTGGCTAGGCTAAAAGCTAACGGGCTAACAGGTGAAAGTTAGCTGCTCCGAGCATGGATTTATTACACCGAGGCTCGGCATGAGTTTACAGTATTACACATATGAAAGAGCTTTAATTAAACCCTGTCTAATGTCACTGACACATTGAAGTGTCATCCGTGTTAAACCGGAGACAGCGGGATCTCCATTAGCACCAGTTAGCTCTGCTGCTAACAACATAAACCTACAGAGGGGTTGAAGAGGGTAAGTGACATGAGTTTGAGTTGTGTGCTTCACAGATTACACAGGCTCGAACAGATCCAGACTTATGCTGCAACTGTTGGTGTAACAGGGCACTTTTAATCACTTTTGTCAGTTTATTTTAGATTAAATTTCGTGGTCCTATTTCACTGTTACTGACTTCACGCAGATTTGAACAGAAATAAC
This sequence comes from Periophthalmus magnuspinnatus, assembly GCF_009829125.3. Lineage (NCBI taxonomy): Eukaryota > Metazoa > Chordata > Actinopteri > Gobiiformes > Gobiidae > Periophthalmus > Periophthalmus magnuspinnatus. The sequence continues at coordinate 2,885,722 of NC_047149.1, read as the reverse complement.
TAATGGGAAATATGTGAGTAGTACAGTAAATATAAGTGAATATGTAATGGTATCATTTCATATAAAAGGCTTATAACAAAGTAAGCATGTTTTGAAGTTATCACTTTTAGCATGAAACATACTAAACTGGCTATGTCATGTAGAGCCCATGGTGTTTCACTGGCAGAATATTAGTGTCTTAATATTAATAGTGCCTTAAAGTCAGGGCATCTACTGTGCTCATTTTTTTCATTAAGTTCTATATGACATAAAACTGACTCTTGTGAGCTTTAAGCCATGTTAGAATGCTCCCTCCTCAAAAACAGACCTGGAGTTGTGTTTTGTTTCATTCACATTTTTTTTTTTTGACTAACCCTTTAATATTAGTCTGTCTACATCTCCAAAGCAGCATTGATTATATTTCTATATAGCATCTTTCCACCTTCAAGGCACTCAAAACTCTTTACAGTACACATTATGCATTATAACATAGATCAGGAAATAGCGTAATATAGGCCCTTTAAATGCAAGTGCCTTATGTAACAAGTCCTTTGTTTGTCATCTGTGTGTTAGGATAAATATATTTCATTTTAATCTTCTCTGCCTCTCCTGTTATTCAGTCTGAGTGGTCCTGAGTTCCCCTGAATAATGATGGCATCCGGGTACAATGCCAAAGAGGAGGACGGCCATATTGGCGTGGTGGGTCTCGGCGGGGCCTCCCTGCGTGGGCGTAAACCTGAGAATACGGCATTCAAACAGCAAAGACTCCCTGCATGGCAGCCCATCCTGACCGCTGGTTCTGTGCTCCCCGCCTTCTTCATCATTGGACTCATCTTTATCCCTATTGGTATTGGACTCTACGTCACCTCCAACAACATTCGAGAGTTTGAGGTGAGGCTTACATTGGGTTTGTGAAAATAACTCCCCCCCCCCCCCCCCCCTCTTTTTCCTCCTTCTCACTTCTCCTGAAATTGACAAGCACTTAACATAGGCCATTGTCCCTCCTTCCTATGCCACATCTGCCCTGGGGCAAACTGCCGTTCTGCACCTACAGCCTCTCACATTTACACATTCACAAAGACAAGGTGGGAGGATTGATTCTCATTCATGTCAAGTTCTGTCGATGTGTCCTTAGGCAAGACATTTCACCCACATCACTAGTATGAATGTGGTGGGAATGGCCAATGGCTCAGATTGGCAGCCTCATTTCCATCAGTCTGCCCCAGGGCAGCTGTGACTACAATAGTAGTTTCTCACCACTGAGTGTGGAGTGAATGGACACAGTGTGGAGCACTTTGAGAGGTTTAGACAAGCCTGTAAAGTGCATTACAAGTGTAAGTGATTATTGTTGATTATTATTATTATTATTAATGGTTGGGAAGAACTATGACCCTTTTGGTTATTTTAAAAACATATTAGCAGCTACACAAATAGTCTTCATGCAGACATGTCTGCTCCTCTTCTTGTTGGTTTTATTTTCAGATTTCTCTGTTTTATCTCTTATATTCAGATCGACTACACCGGAGTGGAGGTGTCCAGTCCCTGTTATAACTGTGCTCAGAACTTCAGCTGGCACAGCACCACCCCCTGCACCTGCTCTATCCAGTTCTACCTCCACCAGGCCTATGAGGTAAAAACACATAACTACCCTATTTTCCGCACTATAAGGCGCATCAGAATATAAGGCGCACCTTCAATGAATGTCCTATTTTAAAACTGTTTTCATATATAGGGCGCACCGCATTATAAGGCGCATAGAATAGAAACTACTGTAGTAGCTGGGGTTGTGTTATGCATCCACGAGATGGAGCTGCGCTAAAGGGAATGTCAACAAAACAGATAAGTCAGTCAGTCAAACTTTATTAATAGAATAAAAAATAAAAAAACGCTCTGAAAACTTTTTTCACTCACAAAACAAGTTAATGCATTCACAATATAGCAACTCTCGAAATAGTGCAAAGCAATAACAATAACTCAATGTTATTCAAACATTACTGTCCATATTCACAATATCTCCCAGCCTTGTTTAGTTGTAAACACGTAAAAGAAACACGTAAAGCTCACTTTTTCAGTTCACGGATTTGTGAATGAGGAATCATTCACGAATCCGTCGAATTCTTTCTCTTCAGTGTCTGAGTTGAAAAGTTGGGCGAGCTCGGCATTCAAAGTGCCCGATACCGTCTCGTCAAAATCGCCATTATCCGTGTCGCTGCTGTTGTCTGGCAGTTCAGTGACAATTCCTGCCTTCGTGAAAGCTCGGACCACAGTTGAGACTGATATATCAGCCCAGGCATCCGCAATCCATTGGCAGATTGTGGTGTATGTCGCCTGGCGCTGACTCCCCGTCTCCCCGTTATTACCGCTATTACTTCGGAGACGCCTCCTGACTACGGGCGTCATAATTGACCAATATTGATCCATATATAAGGTGCATCGGATTATAAGGCGCACTGTAGGTTTTTGAGAAAATTAAAGGCTTTTAGGTGCGCCTTATAGTGCAGAAAATACAGTATATAAACTATAAACCTCCATTAGTCCTCTGTCAGGGATCAGCTCTGGTCTTTAGAGGAGAGGTCCACCGCCCCAGTCCTATCTCAGTTATCAGCTCTGGTCTTTATAGGAGAGGACACACTTTTTTATTATTATTAACAGCGGGTTTTGTATATGTTCAGGAAATTTAAAAAATATCAAATTTCATTTGAGACTCAATGACTCAAAAATTGTGATTGATCAAAGTGAGAAAAAAAAATCATGGCTATTTTTTGTCACATCGCCCGGCCCTAATCTAAAATGAAACAGCAGATTACCAAAAGCCTCTATATATTTCCTGTGAAGTAAATACCTCATGCTTCTCTTTCACAGAGTAACGTATTCATGTATTATGGACTGTCAAACTTCTACCAGAACCATCGGCGCTACGTCAAGTCCAGAGATGACAGTCAGCTCAATGGGGACATATCCTCACTCACTGTAAGAGCAGTCAAGCTAACACATTTAAGCTAACACAACCATAACCTGTCCACCCTCAATGTAAGAGCACACAAACTAATGCATGTTTAAAGTAAAAAAAAAAAAAATGTTAAAAAAATGTTGAAAGGAGACATATTCACTGATTCATTCTCGCTGTGTGAGGGAGAGGTTTTGCAGGTCTTTCCTTCCTGCTGCTGTCAGACTGTACAACACTGTTAACACTGAACATGTGTCATTCAACTATACCCATGTGCAATACTACTGAAGTCACTTTACTGAGATTTATTCTGTTTATATGCTGCACTGTTACTCTTTTGTACATATGTGTGTGTGTGTGTGTATGTATGTATATATATATATGTATTGAGCAAAAAATCTACCGTCTATGTTTCATCTCTGTCTCGTGTCTTTCTGTCTCTCTCGTGTCTGTCTCGTCTCACTCTCTGTGTGTCTCTCTCTCTTGTCTCTCTTGTGTCTCTCTCTCTGTCTCTCTTGTGTCTCTCTCAGTCTCTGTCTCGCTCTGTCTCTCGTTTCTCTCTGAATGTGGCATTCTTGATACAGGGAACCAATCATTTAACGCTAAAAGACACTTAGACCAGAATTCTTTTGTGTGTTTTATTGGTTATAAAACAGTGCAAATTTAGGACAAAAAGGGAAAACGATTATTTCATTACAATTTGCCTGAACCTGAGGTTCTTTTTTAGCATAAACACTAGTATTGTAATTGGAACGACATGTTAGATTTAATGAGGCTGCTAATGAATATAAATGGGGAAATGTATCTCCTCTTTAAGCCGAACGCCACTTCACACTCTGCAGGCGGCTCCTCACAATGCAGCTCTCTGTCCAGGAGGCAGTCTGCAGGCGGCTCCCCTGGTCACAGCTGTCTGTCCAGGTCGCACTCTGCAGGCGGCTCCTCTGGTTGTAGGGTCATAGCGCGTTGAGCAGAATTGCAGCAGGTTGGGGATGGTTCTGAGGTAATCATGGAGTTTATGTGCTTCGGCCGAAAACTCTTGGTTGAGTTTAAAGACATCTCCTTGTTGGTCTCCCTTGGTCTCCCACGTCAGTAAAACATGAGACATATGAGACATTTCAAGACTAAAAAATTATGAGACTCAGTGGAATTGTTTCTTTTATTAAGTCATTTTAAATGAATATTGTGATTTAAAATGATAACATAATGATCCACAGGTGTTGGAGATTATAACTATAGAGTAACAAACACAATAGGACTGATTTAAACAAACATGTGTTATTCATCATGTGTTATTTGTTCATTTTCCTCTGTGTTTGTAGAAGCCGAGTAAAGAGTGTGAACCGTATGCCAACCACGACCACAAGCCCATCGCACCATGTGGCGCCATTGCCAACAGCATGTTCAACGGTCTGCTCCTCTCTGCTCCTGTGCTTCTCTGCTCCTCTGTCTCTGGTCTTCTGCTTTTCTGTCTCTGCTCCTCTGCTCCTCTGCTCCTCTGCTCCTCTGCTCCTCTGCTCCTCTGCTCCTCTGGCTCTGCTCCTCTGGCTCTGCTCTTCTGGCTCTGCTCTTCTGGCTCTGCTCTTCTGGCTCTGCTCTTCTGGCTCTGCTCCTCTGGCTCTGCTCCTCTGGCTCTGCTCCTCTGGCTCTGCTCCTCTGCTCCTCTGCTCCTCTGCTCCTCTGCTCCTCTGCTCCTCTGCTCCTCTGCTCTTCTGGCTCTGCTCCTCTGCTCCTCTGCTCTTCTGGCTCTGCTCCTCTGGCTCTGCTCCTCTGGCTCTGCTCCTCTGGCTCTGCTCCTCTGGCTCTGCTCCTCTGGCTCTGCTCCTCTGGCTCTGCTCCTCTGGTTGTGTTAAATGCTTGTGTATTTCCTCAGACACTCTGGAGCTGTTCTACATCGATCCAAACGGGACTCGTGTTCCGGTGGCTCTCAGCTCGACAGGAATTGCCTGGTGGACTGACAAACACGTGAAGTTCAGGAACCCTGGAGGCAGCACCAACCTCACGGCCGCTTTCCAAGGTTCAACATGTCTGAAAATACTACAAAAAGTGGGAGGAACATTTAGACACAACTCTCACTTAGGTCATCTTCAGATTTTACTGTGTCTTATTTTGATATGCCACCTGCATGATTCCATGGAAATGGAAAGATAAAGTTATGCTTTGGAACATTCCCACATGAGGACATGTTGCAGGCCTAAATAATCTGCTTTAATTAGGCCTGTTTATATGGATCCATTTGAATCCATATGTGATGAAATGGTAGATCATAGCGCTCAGCTCAGGCTTTTTAAACCTGATGTTTTGTTCTAAATGGAGGTTTATGTTCACGAACTTCATCCTGAAAACACCACATTTATTCATCTAATCCAAAATATGTGACAAGGAAAAATACGTGATGCATTTTGTGTGTGAGATCAGCCCTGTTCTCAGAGAATTTGCTTTTAACAAGCAGTATCTGTAAAAGATGTTCATCACTCACATCTGGAGGTTTATGGTTCAATTCCTACTAATGAACACTTTTTTTTTCTTGGGCAAGACACTTCAGCTTCCCTGGTTCTAATAGCCAGATTCTTCAGATGCTTCTTGCCAAATTCTTCAGATACTTCTTATAAAGAACTGTACATTTTACATTGAGGCAGGAATATTGTTGTTTAAAAATCCTTTGCATTTTTGTTTTGGTTTTTCAAAGCTCAAGTATTTTTCACCTATTTCCTGTTTCCTCCTCTCCCTCAGGCACAGTGAAGCCAGTGAATTGGCGCCACCCGGTGTATGAGCTGGACACTGATCCTGAGAATAATGGATTTATTAACGAGGACTTCATCGTTTGGATGCGCACAGCGGCTCTACCCACGTTCAGGAAACTGTACCGTGTAATCCAGAAGAAAAACAACATGGCACCCACTCTGCCGCGCGGAAACTACTCCCTCCAAGTGCAGTACAGTATCCTTCAACTGACTAAATGCCACAGGGAATGGTCTAAATGATTCCCTGGGGGTGTGACACTAACTGTAGGCACTCCTCTGTCTGAAGTTTTATCACTCAAGACTTTAATCTGAGCTTTATTTGAACACAATCTGACCATAAAGAACTGGTTTATCTGAACTACAACACATGAGCTGAGTTGTGTTAACCAAGTCTCTCTCAGAGTCACAAGCTAGCATTTGCATTAGCATTAGCCAACAGTTTTTCAGTGAGTCATCCATCCATCCATGTTCTTCCTCTTATCCGGGCCCGGGTCGCGGGGGCAGCAGGGACTCCCAGACTTCCCTTACCCCAGACATGTCCTCCAGCTCCTCCGGTGGAACCCCAAGGCGTTCCCAGGCCAGCCGAGAGACATAGTCCCTCCAGCGTATCCTGGGTCTTCTCCTGGGGCCTCCTCCCAGTGGGACATGCCCGGAACGCGTCCCCAGGGAGGCGTCCAGGAGGCACCCTGAACAAATACCTGAGCCACCTCAGCTGCTCCTCTTGACTTGTAGGAGCAGTGGCTCTACTCCGAGCTCCTCCTGTGTGACCGAATTCCTCACCCTATCTCTGAGGGAACGCCCAGCCACCCTGCGACGGAAGCCCATTTCGGCCGCTTGTATTCATGATCTTGTCCTTTCGGTCATTACCCAGAGCTCATGACCATAGGTGAGGGCAGGAAAGGTAGATTGAGCGGTAAATCGAGAGCTTTGCGTTTCGATTCAGCTCCTTCTTTACCACAACAGACCGATATAGCGACCGCATCACTGCAGACACTGCACTGATTCGCCTGTCAATCTCATGCTCCTTCACTCGAGAACAAGACCCGGAGATACTTGAACTCCTCCACTTGAGGCAGAGACTCTCCACCCACCTGGAGAGGGCAAACCACCTTTTTCTGATCGAGAACCATGGCCTCGGATTTGGAGGAGCTGATTCTCATCCCAGCCGCTTCACACTTAGCTGTAAACCACCCCAGTCCCTGCTGCAGGTCCTGGCTCGATGAAGCCATCAGGACAACATCATCTGCAAACAGCAGAGATGAGATACTGTTGTCCCCAAACCGGACCCCCTCTGACCTCTGGTTGCGCCTGGAAATTCTGTCCGTAAATATAATGAACAGAACCGCTGATAAAGGGCAGCCCTGGGGGAGTCCAACATATACCAGGAACAGGTCTGACTTACTTCTGGCAATGAGCACAGCTCTGCTCCGGTCATACAGGGACCAGACAGTCCTTAGCAAAGAGCCCCGGACCCCATATTCCCGGAGCACCCCCCAAAGGCATTTGAGATGGATCTCATCCACCCCCGCGGCCTTGCCACCGAGGAGCTTGCCAACCACCTCGCGTGATGGACGAGTCCGCCCCCGGGTCCCCAGTCTCTGCTTCCTCCTTGGAAGACGTGACAGTGGGATTGAAAAGATCCTCAAAGTATTCCTTCCACCACCTGACAACATCCCCAGTCAAGGTCAGCAGCTCTCCACTCACACGGTAAACAGTGTTGGTGAAGCAATGCTTCCCCCTCCTGAGTCGTCAGACGGTTTGCCGGAATCTCTTTGAGGCCGTCTGACAGAACTCCTCCCAACCCCAAATTTTTGCCTCCGTGACTGCATGAGCCACGGCACGCCTCGCCCGCCAGTACTCGTCAGCTGCCTCAGTAGTCTCACAAGCCAACAGGGCTTGATAAGTCTACTTCTTCATACTTCTGGTGTCCACAACCAGGTTCGGGGGTTGCCGCCGCGTCAAGCACCGCAGACCTTACAACCACAGCTAAGAGCAGCTGCATTGACAAAAGAGGTGGAGAACATGGCCCACTCAGAGTCCATGTCCCCAGCCTCCCCCAGGCTCTGGGAGAAGCTCTCCCGGAGGTGTGAGTTGAAGACCCCCCCCACCAGACTTTCCCAGCAGAGCTCATGATATGCTTGGGCTTGCCAGGTCTGTCCGGCTTCCTCCTCCGCCAGAGGATCCAACTCACGGTTGACAGCTCAGCCCCTCTCTTCACCCGAGTACCCAAGACGCGCGGCCGGAGATCAAATGACACGACAACGAAGTCGATCATCGACCTCCGATTTCGGGTGTCCTGATGCCACGTGCACCGATGGACACCCTTGTGCTCGAACATGGAGTTTGTTATGGACAAACTGTGGCCAGCCCAGAAGTCCAATAACAAAACATCACTCGGGTTCAGATCAGGGAAGCTGTTCTTCCCAGTCACGCCCCTCCAGGTGTCACTGTCCTTACCCACATGGGCATTGAAGTCCCCCAGGAGAACAACGGAGTCCCCGGTTGGTGCACTGTCTAGTACCCCTCCCAGGGACTCCAAGAAGGCCGGGTACTCTGCACTGCTGTTTGGCCCATAGGCCGACACAACAGTGAGAGACCTGTCCCCGACCCGAAGGCACAGGGACACGACCCTCTCGTTCACCGGGGTGAACTCCACCATGTGGCGGCTGAGCTGTGGGGCAATGAGCAAGCCCAACACCAGCTCACCGCCATTCCCTGTGAGCGACGTCATAGAAATGTCTAGAGACTAGCCCCTGTCAAGGAGTTGGGTTCCAGAGCCCAAGCTATGCTTGTAGGTGAGACCGCCTATGCTATTTATATAATGTTTTCATAAAAGTTTTTTGTCCTTTACATATTTACAACATTCTATTTTAACATATTTGGTGTGAAGTGTTTCACTTAGGACACAGCGTCATTAAGAAACAGTCTGAGGTTTGAACCCTGTGGTTGTGGGGCGTGCCTTACCCCCTGTTCCCCCGGTGCCCTTCTGCTCCTCCTTAACCCTCTGTCCTCTCAGACTTCCCAGTGCGCAGCTTCGAGGGCCGGAAGCGTGTGATCCTCAGCACAATCTCATGGATGGGAGGAAAGAATCCTTTTCTGGGAATCGCATATGTCACCGTGGGATCTGTCTGCTTCTTCCTCGGAGTCGTCCTGCTGTTTATCCACCACAAGTATGGTAACCGTACCAACAACGCCGACATCACCAACTGAGAGAGGGAAATGTACTGTACACTGTCTTTTTTACTGTCTTTACACTGTCTTCACGGAAAAAGGTTGAATCAATGATTAGCCAAATGAAAATGATGTAATGAACCGTGAATTACAAAAAAACAAAAGTTAAACAAGACGAGATGAGAAAACACAGCAGCTCAAACAGGACTAGGACCTTCTTTGTCTAAAGTGATACTGATCAGAAAATATAGGTTGACAACTTTAGTAATACCCCATATGCTAACTGCTAAGATACTCAACTAAAACAAAACAAATCAAAACCTGAAACATGTTGACTCAATCCTCTTAATAAACAAATACAAACTCGAAGAAGAGCAGTGCGGACAGGTACAGATAAATTTCCTTTAATAATAATGATAATAAGAAGAAACATAATCATAATAATCATTTTCATCATTATCATCATCATGTGATTTGCTCATTTCCCCTTGACTGCAGCTTTGCGCTCTGACTTTTCCCACACTCCTCATAATATGCTCTTCAATGTTTTGTCACTTGTGATGGACGTGTGCGGCAGCTTCACAATTTTTTTATATTTTGATGTATCTGTCGTTTGTTTGGGGACGGGACTGTCACACTCAACCTGGCATATTTACATGTCAACTCTGACCTGTTTGTGTGTAAATAATGTGCATCTTCCCATTTGAAATGAATACAGAAAAAAACCTAAACTAATTCTTATTTAGCAACAGTGATTGACCAGAGTCAAATTAATCTATCTTCATTTTAATTTGAAGCTTTCAACTTCTCAAACATTTCTGAAAATTTTCTACAGATTATGTGGGAACTATCATCCTTAAATCCTAAATAAAAAAATATGAGTTCAAGGGGTTGGAACACACAAGCAGTCAAACATTTGGACACTTCTTTCCATGATTATTCACACTGTAGAATCTCACTGAAGCATCAAAACTATGAATGAGTCATGTGGAATGTAGTAGACAAAAAAATACACTCAAAATAACAAACAAACTTGTTTTATATATAAAAACTATCCTTAACCCTTTCCTTTGATCACTGCTTTGCACTTTTGTCATTTCTTGACCCTGAGGCTCAGCTGTGAAGTGAAAACCATCTGAGGAGACTTCATCATGAAGCTCATAGACAGAAGGACAAGGGTTTGGAGCTGTCCACAAAGCAAAGGGCCGACACGCCGAGGATTTGAAAATGAAATAAGTCAACTAAATATTTTTTATATTTAATTTTCTTTGCTACATAATTCCATACGTCTGCTTCTTATATTTTATGTCTTCTGTGTGTTATAAAATGTAGAAAGTAGTAAATGTAAAGAAAAAACACATTTAATGAGAGGGTGTGTCCACACTTTTGACTGCTGGTGTAAGTTATGAGTAAACACTTGTAAATAAACTGTTTTGTTGCTAGTGCATGGGGGAGAGGAACAATGCCAGAGCTCTTTTGATGGCTTGATTTTGTGCCTGTTTTTTTATTTTATTATTATTATTATTATTATTATTCTTATATCATTATTTAACAAAATATTGAGGCTTTAACAAACTACACAGACTTTCACAGCTTTTTGGATCCTCAGATTTGTGATGCCTTGTATTGCTTGGTGCAATTTTCATGTTTAATCTTTGGCAGTATTTGCACGCTCCTCCTCAGGGTTATTTACTTTTAAAACAGTGTTTTTATTTGTATTTAGTGTCTAACTGCAACATGCACTCTTAAACATGTGAATGTTCTGGACCTGCTGCATGTGAAAAATGTGTTAATAATGTTGTTTTGATAAGATGTGTTGAAATGTAACTGTGGAATCAAACCAAAAATATATGAAAATATAAAGTATCAAATATGCCAGAATAAAGTCTCTTGTTTTCATTTTTGTTTTTAAGACATCACATAGATGTGTGCTTTAACATGCGAGAGTATCTTACAGTCTGTGGGGGACGCACTGGACCAACCCACTCCACATTTTATATTATTTTGGCATGAGCCAATGTGTAGCTTTTTAGCCAAAAAATAAACAAGAAAATGTATGTTGTTTTAAAAAAAAAAAGTTTTTTATTGAAAAACAAACAAAAAAACTCGTGCCCTTTCTGTGAGCATGCTTGCATCTCCATAAACCTGCCTAGAGACGGCCTCCTCTTCTTTGTCTCCATGGAAATGTTTCTTTGACTATAATATTACACAGTATGGCATAAAATATATCCATGGAGAATGTTCCGAAGTATGGCTTTAATCTTGTATTTCTGTAGAATCATGCAGGCGACATGCCATCTCCAGAAAGTTACATTCTATACCTTTAAATGTATACAATATAAGGTTACATAAAATGTAACTTGTGGTGAGTTGTCCCATGGATCTACAGGTCGACCTTGGTTTAGACCTGATTAGTTTAGTCCTTGTTTGGGTTTAGTCATGGTTTAGTTTTTGCTTCTTGGTTTAGTCCCGGTTTGGTTTAAGGCTTATTTAGCCAGCTTTAGCCCATTCCTTTAAACTTCTCAGAAATCGTCATTTTAATCCAGTGTATTCGAAGAGTGTATTTGTATTTGTGTCCCGCGGGGGGCGCTGAGTCGCTTTAAGCCCCGTACACCGTCCCTGTCTGCCGCAGAACAACAAAATAAGCGTCAAAGCGGATGTGTAGTTCTTTTAAGCGGAAATTAAGTCGTTTTAAAGCGGAAGTGTAGTTCTTTTAAAGCGGAAATGTAGTCCTTTTTAAAGCGGAAGTGTAGTTTTTTTTCTTTAAACGGAAGCATAGTTCTCTGGTGTCCTTGTGCTGAAGTCTTTTGAGGACAGTTCGCGATGTTTAGACAGATTCAGGTGAGTTTCTGTATTTATTTTACTTTTACTCGTTCTGCTCACACATTGAGACGTGCGTGAAAACGCGTGTTTAACGTTTGAACGAGTTTAACCGGAAATGTGGTTTAAATGAGCTAAAGTTATAACTGGGGTCAGAGTCAAGCCGCTCTTAGCTTTAGCTTAGCATCGCAGCTAACGGCACTTGACTCTCGTTTAGACTTCATGTCTCCTCTTTTTAAAGTTTTACTGCTCTTTGACATGTTTGTGGGGAATGTGACATGTTGTGAACTGGTTGCTGGGTGAGTTTTGTGTATAATTGAGGTTTATTTGCTGTTTTTAGGCGCTCCAGGCCGTGGCGCGGCGGAGCATCAGCAGCAGCGCGGTGCGACAGGGAAACAAGGTCCCGCACAAACAGAAGCTTTTCCAGGTAAAATCAGAGACCCGACTTTACTCAAGTTAGTGACAGAGAAATGTTTGATTCGCTCCTTCTCGTGTTCAATTAATAGTGCTAAAGACTATTGCGTCGCTGTGAGAAAATGACCCCCTGAGTCAAAGCACCAGGCTTTAATGAAGGTCTTGTATTGCACAAAAGTGACTCACGTTATAAAGCTGTTCCCTCATCGCAAACACACATAGAGCTAAGTTGTTTCATTCACACGTTTAACACACAAACCCTGCATGTTTAGGCTTCTTCTTCTATCAAACTGGAAACACTCTGTTCCAACTTGTGATGTCACGAAGCAGTAATACAGGAAGTGCTTCGTGATTTTAAACTTTTTTAGATTATTTCAGCTCTGGAATTGCCAAACTTGCAGCTTTTGTTTTAGCCTCATCGAAACTGCTTCACTCCTCTGTGCATCGCAGGTATTGGAGACTTTCTGTTGACAATGTCAGTTGTACCAAAGGGCAAACATAAATCTTCAAAAATAAAAGCAACAACTTGCTATTCTACCGAGCTGTAGAATATAGCAGTTCAGTATAAAAATAGCTTTCAAAACTACCACCTCATGACATAACAAGGTGGGGATGACAGACGGGATGCAGGATTACTCAAACGTGTGAATGCAACAAAACATAACTCCAGGTATGTTTGTGATGAGGAAACCTTATAACATAAGTCAAAAATAGTGCAATACAGGCCCTGTAATAAAATCTAAGATTAGACACGGGCTCAGGTTATGTAGTCACTTTTCTAGAATGATGCTTTACCAGAGATGGTGGCCTCAGAGTGCAGAGCTGTGAAAAGTGTCCCTCAGGTCATGTGTGGACTGCTTTATACAAGATCAACATCAGATCTCTAGGACCCCACAGCTGCTGTACGTTAAAACTAATCTTAACCTGTAACTGTAGGAGCTAAGGTCACATGAATTCTGTTTATGAACTCAACGCTCTGTGGAAATGAACCACATGTGACATGTTCTAACTTTATAACATCCGTTTAGTTTATGGATTTAAATTCCAACAGTAATAGTTTTTCTAAATGTAAACAAGAGTAATTTCATCATCAAATGTAAAATCCAGACATAGAAACTAAATCTCTATTTGCGCATTAACCATCCAGAAAAGAGTCCATATTTCACTTTTTTTTCCTCTTCTGACTCAGTGGGTTTAGTTCGGACTTAAGTGTTTTGACTAAAACCCAAACAGACAAAAACTTAGAAATGAAACAATTTTTTTTCCATAGATTTACGACATCCAAATCCCACCAGTGATTGTCAATTCACGTGTTCAGTTCCATCTAATTAAAATTTTACTAAGTGCCCTAGTAACATGAGTTTGACTTAAACAGTGATCCTGATCTAGTCTCCGGTGAGAATGTGCAGGGCTGGACATGCTGAGATTGTGACAGTTTATAAGAATGAAAGTTGAAGAATGTTTTGTTTGTACTGGTCTAAACTGCAGCGTTAGTAGTTTTCACACATGTATTGGATCAACTTTGATATTAAACTGTTTCAGGAGGATAATGGGATGCCTGTTCATCTAAAAGGAGGCAGTGCTGATGCGCTGCTTTACAGGACCACCATGGTGCTCACAGTGATGGGTGAGTGACACTATTATACTTCAGGGGGCGCTATCACAACACATTGAGAACTTTTTAAGTGTTTTAAACCTGTGTTTGTCTTTGCAGGTGTAGGCTATGTGGTGTACGAGCTGGTGAAGGCCGCATACCCTCAGAAGAAAGAATAACCACTGGTTTAGACCAGGTTTAGTCCTGGTTTAGATCAGACTCAGTTAAAACCCGGTCCAATCCAAACCTGCTCCTCCTCAGTCCAGAGTCCAGTCCTGGCTCTGGTCCCGTTCTGCTCGTCTTTTGGCTGTATATGATTCAGATTTGACATGTTTAAGTTTATGTTCATGGGATCAATATTTATTTGTGTTCAAAAGAACAATAAAAAACTCATGACTCAACACTTTTGTTTCACTTTTTCAGTAAATTTGCAAAACTGAAAATGAAACTCCAGTTGAGTTTAAGTGATCATGTGCATTTTGAGTTTGGGTCAAGATTTCTTATGCAAATACATGTTTACTGTTATCAATGTTTTCTATGCACATTTTTGTAAATTTTTTATGAAAATGTGCATTGGGTAATTTTCTTGAACTAAAATGATGAGTAGAGGTCACTTTGGGTTGCCAGATCCTACAACTAAAACCAGGGCTCTCTACAAGGGCCCTTTCACAAAGTTCTTTACTGACACTTGAACATTTTTTTGAATAGACACTTTGTTTTGCTGCATGACTATTACTTGTTTGACTACAGACTCTTCCCTCTGACAAAGATTAATTTTATCTGACCACCGCCCAGTGGTGCATTTAATTGACAGCTGAAGAAAAGAGGTATATAGGCGAGGAAAGAGAATTGGGATGCAGCCAAAATTCGGACCCTGAGTTAGCTGTTATACACTGAAGAAAAGTCCTGAGTGACTAATGCCATTTTATACCAGTAGGGGGAGTCACTGCACACATTCCAGATATAAACTTTAATGAGGGAGGATTATGCAAAATCTTTTTTTGGAGCTTTCTACCATACTATAACGTTGTTCTCTCATCAAAAACATGCCTGAAGAGGTTTTAGATGTCATCCATGCATGTTTCAGTATTCTAACAATTTCTCCCGGGCCCTATTTGAACCCTCTTTACGGTTAGCAGTATGAGCCTGTACAAAGCTCCACCCACAAGCCTACATCACCCATGCTCCCACACAACAATTCTCCATAAATATACAAAAACGTCATACAAACTACACACCTGATATGATGTGCAGTAGTTTCCATTAGTGGGATGCAGGTGATTGATTTTTAAGCCACTCCCCCTTCACAACACAAAGTGAAACTTATAAAACGCTGTCTGAAGAAACTTTTTGATTAAAAGTCCAGTTCTTAGAGAATCCGGAGAGGTCCCTCTTCATGGTTGACTCCTGCTGCGTCTACTTCTGGGATCAGACCTGATCTTTCTTCTGACAATTCTCCTCTTTTTCAGTCTTTTTGCTTTTTTCCGATTCCGTGAGTTTGGGATTTTAAAAAGTTTGCGCTCCAACCTCACCACAGCCTCAAATAAAATGTCCACCTTCAGATGGAGGATGAAAGAGAAGAGCTCCAGGAGCCAGAGGAACATCCGAGGGACATCTTCTTTGAGCGACGAGAAGTGCTCCTTGCATCTGCTGTGGCACAAAGACAGACGAGGGTGAGACCAGGGACTAGCGATGGGCCATAGGCATTGACACATGTGGAGCTCACAGACTGTATATATAAATGGACCTAGCTAACCTGCTAGCCACCGGGAAATGATGGGTGCGCTTCTGGCTCCATCAGCTCCAATTCACGTTAAATTCAAAAACCCCATTTCCCCCTCTCTTTGCTGTAGTGAGCCTTGTCATTTTGGGCTTAACATGTTTTGTACTAACCCGTTCTACATGATCCTGGTGTTTTATTTTGTCCGTGAATCAATATATGAACATTAATAATAGGCATTCTTTCCCCGAGATCACTCCTGCTAGCATTAGTCATAGCTGAAAGCTATGAGTGACGTCATAGTCCACTTCTTGATACAGTCTATGGTGTCACTCAGTCATGTAACTTTTCTTAAAGACACACACATCCCCTGTGTCATGTGTAGAGGCGTGAGGCTCAAGTCTGTGTGTCTCTGTTCATCACAGAACCAGACAGAAACAGGCCTCTTCTTCTGTGTGCCTCAGCTCAGATGTGCTCAAAATTCTGGATCACTGTTATTTTTACACTGACCTCATGTCACTGAGAACCTGTACTGCACAACAGGCTGTTATCTGCTTTAATAACACTACATCATCACATCTTTCATTGTTGAATATAAGAGCGTGTCACAAATAAGTGTTCACATGTCTGAATGAACAAGCCTTGCACTTTTGCAGGGGAAGCAGTTCATTTTTATACCATCAGATGGCACTATAAAATGCACTAACAGTGTCATCATCTGTCGTCACACCAGAGGCTGAACCACAGACCAGACAGACCAGGCTTAAAACTGAGCAATACTAGGACTAAAACTAGACTAAACCAAGGACTAAACAAAAGGCTAAATCCAGAGACTACTACTCAAAACAAGACTAACTCTACCCCAAAGGGAACTGCCAACAACTAAACCGGGGACTAAACCGGGTCTTGCTTACTGGCAGTTCATGAAAGGCGGGTGCCAGTAGTTCTTGTCTGAAAGCAGATTGTCATGTATGGTCCTGGTCCCGCCCTTCAGGGTCATGTGATGCATGCTCCGCCCATCTGCATCATGACTCTGCCCCCACAGAAAGTGAACGCTGCCGGCCTCGCCCCTCTGAGCCAAACTGAAAAATAAACACAAACATCAAACTCACCATGGGCTCTTATATCCCTGTGTGTCAGATGCCCTCCCTCTGTGTTTCAGATGCCCTCCCTGTGTTTCAGATGCCCTCCCTCTGTGTGTCAGATGCCCTCCCTCTGTGTG
The DNA here is from genome assembly GCF_009829125.3 of Periophthalmus magnuspinnatus. NCBI lineage: Eukaryota > Metazoa > Chordata > Actinopteri > Gobiiformes > Gobiidae > Periophthalmus > Periophthalmus magnuspinnatus. Next base: position 2,869,114 of record NC_047149.1, on the reverse strand, counting down.
TCAGATGCCCTCCCTCTGTGTGTCAGATGCCCTCCCTCTGTGTGTCAGATGCCCTCCCTCTGTGTGTCAGATGCCCTCCCTCTGTGTGTCAGATGCCCTCCCTCTGTGTGTCAGATGCCCTCCCTCTGTGTGTCAGATGCCCTCCCTGTGTCTCCATGAGGTCTTCTCTACACACATGTTCTGAAATGCCTGGGGTTTTGGATGACTTTAAAGTTCAGATTGCAGTCTCTCCGGTGTGAACGTTGTGTGTAATGGGTTTACCTCTGGGTGTCGCTGTGTTGACCTGACGCGAGCCGCTTGAAACAGGAAATGAGCTGCTCAGACACTCCTGGAACGACCAATCAGAGGAGAGTGTGAGGATTCATTCTGTTTTCTGTCATTTTATGCAAAACAATGTGACTGATTCGTGCATGTCTGAGTAACCCTGTACTGTCCTGCATTTGACACTTGAGTGCTCAGGGAAATTGTGTTCCCCCTACCCCATATCTTCACCCTCTGCTTGTACTTACATTCCATTAGCGTTGTCACAATACTACAATTTCAAACTCGATATTAATACTATGGAACAGACTCGATACTCAATACTGGTACTGATATCACAGTGATGATAGTAAAAACACTCTTTCTTTAGACAGTAGACTGATTTTCCACATTAAATGTTCATACTTTGTTTTCTATTCCTTATTATATACCCCTATTAGATTTTCAATACTGTTGACAGCCCTAGTCTTTAGTGACTAACAGTTGGAACACTCACGTCTGCGTTTCAGAGCCACGACCTTCTCATTGTAACTGAAATAAAACGGCTTCTTTGGGGTCCACTGCTTACTGTGAAAAATACAATTATAAAAGTCAGACCGAAAAATGTGAAGCCGGACTGAACCCAGAGTAAACCAGAAATTAACCCAGACTCCAAAGCTGGACTTACGTCCTGGTTTAAAACTGGTTCGTGCTTAAGAAGATCTAAAACCAGGTCTAAACCCAGACTGAACCCAGACTAAAGCAGGACTAAAGCAGGACTGACCGGGCTTTGAAATGTAGTCTCCTCCTCTGGCCCCGGACCAAAGCTGACTGCAGCAGACGGTACCACCTCCTCAGACTGAACACGTTGCCTGGAAACATTTCAATTCAAGAAATAAATAAATTAATATAAACAAATAGTTTATAAAAAGGTTATGTACATTTTTTTTTATTTCAGATGATTTCAGACCTGATTTATTTGAGGAAGCTTTTGAAGACAGCTCCCTGAAACAAAGGAGATTATTACACACCAGAGGAACGAACCCGGACTGAACCCAGATTAAACATGAACTAAAACCGGACTAAACCCGGACCAAACTAGGCCTAAAACAAAGTAAAAGTACCACTCAGTTTTGTCGTCGAGTCCGAACAGGAGCTTCATGCTAACAATGATAGCAGCAGCAGCTAACAGCTCGTAATGAGGAAATCTGGGCTTCGGACGATAACTGGGGTCAACGGTAAGATGTTTGGAGATCATGAGGTCTGCTTGGTCCAAGATAAACTCCACCCACTTTGCCATTTCATCTGAAAAACAAAACCAAGAGAGGATCAGTGGAACAGAGGAGCAGACGAGAGGGTCAGAGGAGCAGAGGAGGGGGTGAGAGGAACAGAGAAGGGGACAAGAGGGTCAGAGGAGCAGAGGAGGGGGGTCAGAGGAGCATAGGAGCAGACGAGCCGGTCAGAGGAGCAGAGGAGGATGTGCAGACGATGTACCTGGCAGATTGAGTTCGGTCAGGTATCTCCGACTCAAGTTCAGAGGGTGCAGAGGACTCTGCAAGCTGATTGGTGGAAAAGAGGGAAGTTGGAGTAATTTGATGAGGTCTTTGGACTCGGAGTGGATCATGGAGTAGGTCGGCATGGACTGTAAAGAGACCAGGATTTAAACAATGACAGAACCAGAACTAAACCAGGACTATCATTGCTCAGACCTGGACTCTAAAGATGAGGCCGTCTCTGTTGTTCATTTTCATTTCTTCAGGGAAACATTCGTAGGCGTGGAGGTACGGCACCAGGCCCTGCTCCACCAGACTGACAAAAACATGGAAATATGAAAACCTGAACAAATGACAAATAGTAAACACCTGAAAGAGGCTGTACTGTGCAAAATAGGCGTGGCTTTTTAGAGCCTTCTCTCATGTTAGAATAAAAAAAAATCTAAACCACATCTGAAGAGGTTTTATATAAATGTATGCATGTTTGAATAATCTAGGGATCTCTCTTGGGCCCCTTTTCAAACTCTTACGGTACAAGCAGTATGAGCCCGTATAAGGCTCCACCCACAAGCTCCTCCATAAATATACAAACTTATAAAACATGCTATTATATGTTGTTTTAGACAAATATAGAATTTTCAAAACAATATACGGTAACATGGTGATGACAGTGATGTTATATGTGTGTGCCCGTGGTGGTGGTGCAGAGTGGTGTTATGTGCGCCCCCCTGGTGGTGGTGCAGAGTAGTGTTATATGTGTGTGCCCGTGGTGGTGGTGCAGAGTGGTGTTATGTGCGCCCCCTGGTGGTGGTGTGTCTTTACCATAACAGGTCTGTGAGTGTGATCTTTTGTCGACTCCAGACCAGAGCCACGTGGAGCAGAGCCAGGGTCTTCCTCATGGACATCTGCCCCCTCCTCTTCTTCCCCGACCGAGACACGTAGTCATTACTGTCCACTGAGCCCGTCGACCAACCAGAGAGCTCTAAAAATGTACAGCCTGACCAATCAGAGAGCTCTAAAATATACACAAGACCAATCACAGAGCTCCGGACACATGAGAGCTCTGAATCAGTCATGCGAGTCTTCGACTATATAATCATTATTTTACTAACCAGAAACTCTTTTATTTTTTTTATATACCACTCATCAAAGAACCACTCACCCATTCATACACACACTGGTGTATGTGGCGTTAACATGAAAGTTGGCCTCAGATTTGGCGTAAAATTAACTGGTTTAAGAAACACACTGATGCACATTACATGTAGTTTGTCCATGTGTGTTGCCATAGTAAATGACAAGCGTTTGTGCAGAAGCATCTGAACATGTGTAGAATAAATTTTGACGCAAATCAGCTCCGTCTCAAACTGGAGCACAATTGTGAGCACAGTTGTGAGCACAGTTGTGAGCACAGTTGTGAGCACAGTTGTGAGCACAGTTCTTACCTATGACAGAGGCTGCAGACCTGGCCGTGCTGCCTTGAGAAGTGTCAGAGTCACAGCTGTAGATCTCAGACCCCAGTCTAGACCTGGATTCTAGATCAGACCCCAAGTCCATACTGGAACCAGAGTCCAGACCAGAACCAGAGTCCAGACCAGAACCAGAGTCCAGACCAGAACCAGAGTCTGAGTGCAACCCAGGGTGACTCTGAGGGAACAAACAGAATCAGGAAAAAGACTATATCTTAAAAGTCATATGACATAAAATGGACTCTTGTGAGCTTTAAACCATGTTTTGTTACCTCCTCCAAAACAGACCTGGAGTTATGTTTTGTTTTATTCACATGTTATCATTAGTCTGTCTGTTTCCTTTCGTAATGGCCAATTCCAGGGTTGAAATGATGCAAATGATTCAAAGTGAAGGTGTACGGATATAAACAAAAACACAGTGGAGCGCTTCTTGTATTACCACATGATGACATCACAAGGTGGAACAGAGTGTTTTCTGTTAGAGAGAACTCAGCCTAAATATGCAGGCTTTGGATGTTAAACATGTGTGAATGAAACAAAATGGGGAAACAACATTACAACATAGATCAGAAAATAGCCTTTAAAATAGATTTATATTATTGTGAAAAGAGTGAGTATAATTACCTTGGCTAGCCTGAAGGAGACGGTATGCTCGGGCGTGTGGGTGTAGGCCTGACGGGTCCTCTGCAGATAGAGCCTCCAGATTCGGACCAGAACCATATCCTGAACCGAGAAGAAAAACCAGGTCTGAACCAGGGACTGAACCAGAACAGAATGAAGACTGAACCAGGACTGAACTAGGTCTAAACCAGGACAGAACCAGGTCTGAACCAGGACTAGACCATTAGAAACATTTACCTTAAACTTGTGGTTCACTCCGAGGTTCACCAGAGCTTCAGCCTGAGCCTTCAGAATGAACTGGAATCCCTCACAGACCACCCACTGACGTCCCCCATCTGCAAGATAATAAGCAAACAAATAAACAAATGTCACTCACCAAACTGAAGAATTTTGTTTAAAATAAATATAATTTAATATAAGTTGAATAATTTGATCTTGTACAATTTGTGCGCAAATGTCACTTATCATTTGTCTTGTAACTTATCATTACTATTAGTGGGACGATACTAAAATTTCAACTTAATTTTGATATTAAGGAATAGACTTGATACTCAATACTGATTCTGTTTCCACAATAACAAAAACCCTCTTTCTTTAGACAATAAAGTCCACATTAAATATTGTACTTTGTGTTCTATTCTCGTGTGTTATATGGGTGTAATCCTCAGTGTGCAGTAGGTTCATAGTGGTCCATGGGTGTATACTAGTCTATGTGTCTTATACTTGTGAAATATACATAGAGACATTATTATAAACATATTCAGGAAAGAGTCATTTCTGTCCTGTCAATGAGACTTTTTAGCATCGATACCTGCGAAAAATAAGTACACAGTTTCAATACTAGTTAGTTATTAGTATTGCTTAGTCCTGGTCTGGTCCTGATACCTGGTCTCTTTACTCTTGGGCCTTTCCTGATACTGGACACTCGGGCAGTCCCTGGTGTACCGAGTTCCACTGCTTCCCTCGTCCTCTGCAAAAATAAAGAAAAATACAAATATTCAGCTGTGAGTACATACGTCCTTGTTTATGGACTTTGCGTCGTTGGAGAGGACGCTGCACATCCCGTTTGGGTGAAAAAGATGTGCTGTATTGTTTATTAGCGAGCAGTTTGATGGAGGAATGAGCTAATCGTTTGTAGCTAGTCTGCCAGGTGATGTGGGACAGCCTGTTGGCACTGAACAGCCACATCTCTGCTTTGTTCTGCCCCGGGACATGTGTGACTCACCTCGATGACGTTGTGGCAGTTCTTACAGTAGAAGTGGCCCTCCTCTGTCACCCCCCACAGCAGTTCAGAGCAGCGGGGGCAGGGCTCAGAGTACCCCGCCTGAAACACCGAAAAAAGGGATTATTTTAGTCACTCATATTTAAGTTTCAGACCTTATTATACTTATACTAGAATAAAGCTCATGCACTGACATTTTATTTGGAAAATGCTCCTCAATAATTACCACTGGAAATGATCTTTGACTTATGAGTGTTTAGCTTTCCTTATATTCATTAAACAACTGTATGAACAGAAAATATTTGCCATAAGTAAACTGACAAACTGAAAGATGGCAACAAATATCACAGCCTAAATGTCTTTAAAATACAGACTCTCTAAAGATGACCTGCACTGAATGATAAGATATGCCTTTAATAGTCCCACAGTGGGGAAATTCCAATATTGCACCGCACAGTTAAAAAACAGAAGGAAAATGGTACATGCAATAAAACAAGATAATAGATAAATAGTTTAAAATAATTTAAAAATAGACTTAAAAATAGACTCTAATATGTAGATGTAACGTACCTTTGTGTTATTCAATATAAAATTAAGTATAAACTAGATGATATTGATGTAGGATAAAGTTTAAAGTTAAGTTGTGACAGGATGTGAGTGGAGTCTGGGGCCCGATACAAAACCCGCCGTAAATCTGAATTTAGCGCCGAAATCCCCCCGTTTAACCGTTAAAAACAGAAAAGCTCCGTGTCTCACCGTGAGCTCTTCGTCCATGTCCGTGTAAATCTGAAGTTTAGAGAGTGAAAAGTTTAATTTAAACCTCGGCCTGTCCCTCAGACTTATAGACTTAAACAGCGTCTACAGTCTCTGCTCTGTCCATTACTTTAATAGATATAGGTCTGTACCAGGGTCCCACGTGAGTTTGTTTGGGTCTCATCCACTTCCGCTTCAGCAGGAAACAACAGCGCCCTCCGTCAGACTAGGACCGGTACTGCAGCTGGAGTCAAACTGCTTTTTTAGTTTTGACGGAATACATGGTATGCAGGTCCAATAAGCAGCCAATAAGCACACTGAGCAGATGCTTAGGGATCCGAGGCCAGCAGAGGGCCCCCAAGAGCCCATACATTTATACTGAAAATAATATAATAAAACAAGTTTTATTGGACACAGGGCTGGTGTGTTTACGGCAGTCTAAATATCCCACTCAAACGATTATATTTGTTTTACATCTATAGTAGCAAAATATCTGCTGCTGCCTCCATTTGTTTTTGAGTCGGAAATAGATGAGGGCAGCTATGTGTTTACACCGGTGCACGGGCCCTTTATAATGTAACTTCAAGCCCACTGTCGCCAACTGGAACATTAAAATCCACCAGAAACTTGTCCAGAATTTCAAAAATCATGACCTCTTTTATACACTGCCTGGCCAAAAAAAAAAGCCGCCACTTGGATTTAACTAAGCAAATAGGTCCGAGCCTCCTGCAGTTGGTCAGGTCTAGGTTCAGCAACAGTCTGTGCTCAAAGAATGAGGTCAGCTGACACCTGAATATACTGAATGACCAGGTTATTCCATCAATGGATTTTTTCTTCCCTGATGGCACGGGCATATTCCAAGATGACAATGCCAGGATTCATCGGGCTCAAATTGTGAAAGAGTGGTTCAGGAGCATGAGACATCATTTTCACACATGGATTGTCCACCACAGAGTCCAGACCTTAACCCCATTGAGAATCTTTGGGATGTGCTGGAGAAGGCTTTGTGCAGCGTCAGACTCTACCATCATCAATGCAACATCTTGGTGAAAAATTAATGCAACACTGGATGGAAATAAATCTTGTGACATTGCAGAAGCTTATCCAAACAATGCCACAGGGAATGTGCCGCAACAACCAAATAATAGTCTGTGACCTTTTTTTTGGTGGCGACTTTTTTTTTGACAAGGCTGTGTATGTTGGTGTTCTGTTCTTGTGACCATGGTAGTTGTGACATTCTGGATGTTTTCAGGCTGATGTTTTGTCATCTAAACACAAATACAATTGGTCAAGGTGATGAGAGCAGAGTCATAATGTTGTCAAATTAGAATCACCAATAGCTGAGCCAGGTACATCCACTGCCGGGGGGCCCAGAGACAAAGTCCTGAATGCTAGGGCCGGGCCTGATGGTATGGTATGTTTTTATCTATATGGGGATAGTGTACATAAACACTGGCCAAAAGGAAAAATGCATTGTACTAGGTTTTAGCAGGAAATTATAATTTTATGTTTGCATTTTTTATACATGTGAAAATAAAACTGATTAACAGTAGCTAAAAATATGCAGTTGGAGGAATTCTTACAATGCAGTAATTATTGGTATAATGAAGCATGTAATGCTTCATGATACCAAAACCCGAACACATCAGCAAAGTTAACAAAATAAATTAACTGAATTTTAAACCTTGTGGCTGAGTGCTCCCTTAAAGACAGGGTGAGGATCTCAGTCACATGAGAGGAGCTCGGAGTAGAGCTGATGGGACTCAGGCATCTGTTCCATGAGGAGGCCCCAGGGAAAACCCAGGACACACTGGAGCGAATGTGTCTATCAGATGCCCTCCCTTTGTATCAGACCTAGGACACAAACTCTACTGGCTGGCCTGGGAGCGCCTCAGGATCCCCCCAGAAGAGCTGGAGGAAGAGTCTGGGGTGAGGAAAGTCTGGACATTTCTGCTCAGACTGCTGACTCCATGACTCCACAACCCAGAAAAAGCTGAATATGAATGGACTTAATCTACTGTAACAGCGTAATGTCACTAATTGGAGCAATGGAATTAGAGGTGGTCACATGACTCTTGTGGTACTTCTGTAAATAAAAACAGTAAAATAAAAACTGATTTTCTTACTAAATCTTTATGTGTAAAAGTTACAGACAGAAGTTTAACCGATTTATGATACTGATACTGGGTGAGGCACTTTTTAAACATCAAGAACATAAAAACTATTGAACATAACAAATACTAAATAAATACAATTAAAGGTTCACACTGAAGGTTTATAAGCGGCAAAAAAAGACTGGTTTAAACCTGGTCTAGTCCTGGTCTAGTCCTGGTCTAGTCCTGGTCTAGTCCTGGTCTAGTCCTGGTCTAGTCCTGGTCTAGTCCTGGTCTAGTCCTGGTCTAGTCCTGGTCTAGTCCTGGTCTAGTCCTGGTCTAGCACTTTCATCTGCATTATTATGGCTGTATTTCAATGATTGTCTTTAGCTTAGTAAATGTTTATCCAGACCAAGTTTAGTCTCTGTGCAGGCCCTGGTCCTGGTCTAGCCCCAGTCTAAACCCGGTCCAGCCCTGGTTCAGTCTCATTTCGGGTCTAACACTGGGTCTCTTTGGGGCTGAGTTGTCTCTGAAGTCTGTAGTCCCGGTTTAATCCTGGTTTAGTTCTTGTCTGGTCCCTGTCTTTGGTTGGAGTGTTTTGTTTTGGGTTGGGTTTGTTTTCGGTTAAATCGTCGAAGGACCTTTTAGCCCACGCCCCCTCGCTGCGCTGTGATTGGTCAATCTCAAGGTCGCTGGGCAGTGATTGGTCGAGGTCGGGCTGTTCCTGGATCGTGGCCATTCGGTGTCCATCCACCAACATGTTACTGCGCTCAGCATTCTGGGAAAAACAAAACTAAAAATATCATTTTTTTAACTTGTACCGTTATTCCAAGACATGTTTTTATTGGTTTGAAACCCAGAAACCTTTATCTGTCATACTGAGCACACATCATGTCATACAGGGCCCTTTTGGATAAAGCTAATTATAGTCGTGATGTATGATTGGATAGTGGGCTTGTGCATTAATCAAGCATTAGCACGTCGATCACACCAAAAGGGACAAAACCACTATGAACAGCTCTGTTCCTCAAATTACACTTTAATCTCAGCTTTGTTTTAACACAATCTGACCAGAAAGAACTGACTTAGCTGGAACTACATGTGAGCCGATTTGTTCTGTTAAACAAGCCCCTCTCAAATAACATTACAGTCATAAGCTAGCTAGCATTAGCACTAGCCAACAGTTTTTCAGTGAGTCACTCTCCTTTTTGTGTAAATCAAACTCCTAAACAGGACCATGAACGCTCAGATTGAGCACAGGAAAGTGAAAATGTGCTCTTTAAACACAGTTTGGATTTTTTAAAGTTTTCAAACAATTGAAAATATATCAGACTGTGTCACCATGGTAACTGCTGAACATTCCACCAAAGACATCCATGCAGTACCCCCCCAGCAGGATGTTGCGGTAAAGTATTATTAAATCATATTATTCTCAGTAAAGGAGTCCAGTTGTTGTTACCATGGGGGGCTCCGTATGGGGATCCCTGAGGAGGTCCCTGTGGGGGTCTTTGAGAGGGTCCCTGGGATGGTCCGGGCCCTCGGAGCAGGACACTGGCGGGGTGCTGGTCTGGTTCGGTCCAAACGCCGACTGGAACCTCATTGCAGATGGAAATGAGGGCTTAAAGATCCGAACTGAGGCAGAGTCCAGACTGCTCAAGAGCTCCCCATTCTACAGAGAGACAGGGGTTAGACCAGGACTGGACCAGGACTGGACCAGGACTGGACCAGGACTGCACCAGGACTGGACCAGAACTGCACCAGGACTGCACCAGGACTGGGCCTGGATTGGACCAGAACTGGAGCAGGACTGCACCAGGACTGGACCAGAACTGCACCAGGACTGGGCCTGGATTGGACCAGAACTGGAGCAGGACTAAACCAGGACTGAACAAGGACAGAAGTAGGGTTTGGTTCTGGTTTAAGCCCAGTTCAGTCCTGACTATAGACTTTTTGATCCTGTTCTAGTCCTATTTTAATCCTTTAATCCACTTTAACCCCAATTTTATGTTCCAAGTTTAAGTCTATGGTCAGACTGTACATAGAAGTCTATGGTTACAGTGCAGACTGAGGGAGATCCAGTGGGAGAGTGCATGTGCAATGTGTAGTGCATAAGCAAGCTAGTCTGGTCCTGGTCTGGTCTGGGTCTGGTCCTGCTGTAGTGAGACTTACACTGGGGAAGAAGAGGGACTTGGTGTTCTGTTCGAACTGTTGGTCCAGTTTTCGGTCCTAAAATAGAAACAGATTCTTGGATGAGTTTAAAGTTCAGATTTCAGTCTCTCTCAGATGTGAATGCTCCTGTTGTTGTTTAGTCTCATTTCCACCGGTTTACTTTGGAGCAGGTCGATACAATCAGACAGTGTCTCCACCGTCTTAAGTGAACCATATTGCCCCGTTTCACCTTGGAGGGTACCAAGTCCCAGAGGGGTCTAGGAGACTTTGGCGCGGTACATTTTAGGAGGAGCTCAGTAGAGTGAGATAACTGGATAAGGGAGAGGGCAGATGTAAACACAGAATAATCCCTCACCAAATGCGGACTTCATCTTGTGATAAACCGCTGTATTTCCAATGATGTCACTTATGTGGAGTCAACATATTAGCAAAACAAAGCACGCTAGCAAGAACTGTTTCCTATTTATCATGCACGGCACTCGCGTAAAGATCCAAAATACTGTTTCTCTCTGCATAATGCATCTAAAATGGGCCAAACCTACTGCATTACATAAAGAGCAGCTACAATGTAGAGAGAAGGCACAGAGATGTGAAATAAATGCAGAAAAAACTGACAATAAAACGGCAGAAGCTTTGTGTTTATGCAAGCTTCAGCTTTAGCCTCATCTCACAGCACCACAAATTTGGAATTACTAAAAGTCTTTTTGTGAACTACAGAAATTACCCTTATAAATACAAGTTTAATTCAGGAACAATTTGATTTATTAAGAAAACAATGTGTTTGGGTAATGTCAGTGTCTCATGGAGCAGAGCCCTGCCCTTGGCCTCAGAGCCGTGCTTGGAGCAGAGGCACAACTCTGCTGGAGGGAGTTGCACCACAGACCTGCTCCAAGGCCCCAAGCGAACCAGGCCAATGGAAAACAGCCTAATGTGCACTCTGAACGTACCACACAGTGTACCAGGACGCTGAGCGGGACCCAGAACAGCAGAGAGAAGACCAGCACAGACCCGACAATGTTGTCGGCCAGAAACTTCCCAAACGTGTTTATGTCCAGTTTGTCAATAAAGTTCCACAGACGCTCGATCACATCCTGCACCTGCTTCATGCACTTCCCCTGGAGAGAGAGAGAGAGAGAGAGAGAGAGGAGAGAGAGAGGAGAGAGGGAGAGAGAGAGAGAGAGAGAGAAAGAAAGGGATAAAAAAAAAAAGACAGGAGGAAACAGAGACAGCGAGGGAGAGGGGGAGAGCCGCCACAGCGAAAGCACGGTTTAGAACATTTATTTTAGTAGATTGTTTATCTGGACCAAGGTTTAGTTTGATTTCATCCGTGACAGTTCGGACTGCTCACTAGCGCCTCAGAGTGGTGATGGTGCTGTAACATGTGCTGTCAGCTGATTTAAACGGGTAAACTGGTGCCGTCTTCCTACTGGTGGAGATAGGACAACAGCGCCATCTGCAGTCCGACTTCTTCAGGACAGTCTCCCAGGTGTGTGAGAGGCCCCTTCTCCCAAAAATGTTTGCTTTGTCCCAGTCCATAATATGGTTCTCTCCTTTACAATGGTTAGAAACGGCCCATTTGAGCTTCTCCTGTTCTGCTTTGTGTTTTGTTGCTCGTGTGCACGCCTTCGATGTTCCTTCTCACATTCTGTTATACGTTCTTTTTTCCGTGAATGCCTTTCCTATTTCCCACATGTATGATTTATTAAGCAGTGCAGGGTATTTTGTATATGGCAGTACATTTGTAGCTCCGGTTCAATTTTATCGTAGTTGCCTGAGTTTTCTGCATAGGTTTATTGTTTGTTTATATTATGTTTTTTCATTGCCCTCTGAGCTCCCTCTCTTATACCCCTAATGTTATAATGTAATGTTACCAGCAACGGAGCAAACATCATTGGGACAGAGGACAACAAACAAACATGGTGTGGATTAAAGTGGAGTAAAGAGCCAACAGAAATACAGCAACATGCCCAGGGAACTTTAAAATGGGACAAGGGGCCTTTTTACTCTCATACACCTGGGATACTGTCCTGAGGAAGTCGGACTGCAGATGGCGCTGTCATCCTGCCTCCACCAGTAAGAAGACAGCTCCAAAACCTGTTTAAACCAGTTGACCACACATGTCACAGCAACATCATCTGACCACTCTGAGGCGCTAGTGAGCAGTCCAACCTGTCAGGGATGAAAGCAAACTAAATCTTGCTCTGAACAAACAATTAAAATAAACAAACACAAGAGCAGATGAACCTAATTGGACCATTATGGTTTAGAACACTTAGAGGCAAAAGTGGGTGAGGTCAAATAAGGTCATTAATCACTCACGTCTCCGTCGCAAAATCCCACCGTGCACGGTTTGCCCTTTCTAAGAAACAGGAAGCCCCGATCGTCCTTGTATGGAGTACACTGCCCCCTGCTGGTGAGGCAGCATACCTTACAGGAAGAATGCGTTTCTGTGACAGACACAGGGACATGAGTCTGGGGTTTAGGATCAGAGGTCAAAGGTCAAAGGTCACTGACCGTTGCAGGCGCAGGGTGGCAGCTGTAGCTCCACCTGGCAGAAGGGCACGCAGACTCCGTCCTTACAGCGCCCGCTGTCTAGGCATGAGCTGTGGTCGGGGGCGTTCTCCGGGGGCGGGCACTCACTACTGTCCCCTGCAACAGGAACAAAGGTCTAAACCAGGACTAGTTCTGGTCATTGGGTGACCTGAGGGAGCAGGTGAGTGTTACCTGTGCAGTAGGAGTGGCCTTTACACGTGGCCTCAATGGGCTCCTGACACACTTGACCTTTGACCTCAAACTGACAGTTTCTACAGCAGGCACTGTTCCTGTCACTGTGGAGAGAGAGTGAGTGAGTGGTCCTACCACAGTGTGGCACAGTGTGAGGCTTGGTCTGAAGCGCATAGTCTCACCTGCAGCGTGCATGCTCCCGAAGCTGGCAGGTGCTGGTGCAGCAGAGGTCAGAGGTCAGGTGTAGGAGACCGGGGTCACACTCCTCTCCCTGCTCCACACGAGAATTCCCACAAACGTTCACCGTCCTGGGCTTAAAGCAGGAGGGAGCCTTCCACCGGAGACGCTTCACTATAGAACGCTTAGAGCACTCTGAGAAGAGCTGAGGAGAGAAGAGTGAACCAAGAGTTAACCAAGAGTGAACCAAAAGTGAACCAAGAGTGAACCAAGAGTGAACCGGGACTGAACCAGGATTGAACCAGGATTGAACCAGGATTGAACCAGGACTGAACCAGGACTGAACCAGGATTGAACCAGGACTGAACCGGGACCAAAGCCAGTCCTCTCTCACCTTGTTGTTGGCGTGGTCTCCACTCACAGCGATGGGGTACATGACGTACTTCCCACCCTGATCCTCTCGTGGAGCGCACTCCGCCATTTTGTCCGGGTCATGCTCCGCCCCAAAGTTATGTCCCAGCTCGTGAGTGGTCACCAGGTCAGCCTCCTGCGACACAGATATACTATTACTGCTACCACAAGTACTCCCACAGGTACTACTACTGCTGCTACAACAAATACTACTGCTACTACTGCTTCCTCCTCCTCCTGTCCCCCTCCTCTCACCCTCTCTCCCCATCTCCCCCTCCCTTCTCTCTCCCCTCATGCCTCTCTCCTCCCTCCCTCCTCTCTCCCTCCTTTCCTTTTCTCCTTCCTTTCCTTCTCTCCCTCCTCTCCTTCTCTCCCTCCTTCTCTCTCTCTCCCATCTCTCCCCTCCTCTCCCTCCACCTCACCTTGGTCAGGATGGTTTTGCCATAGTTCTTGGTGCTGGTGAGACCTGTGTTCAGATAGATTGCTCTCTGAGCGTTTGAAGAAGTTGGACATGCTGCAAAAAGAAATCAAATAAAATATTTAAAAAGCAGAAACTGACGTACTGCAGCTGAATCACTGCAATAAACTAGTGCTAAACCGGGCTAAACCAGAGCTAAACCAGAGCTAAACCAGGGCTAAACCAGAGCTAAAGCAGGGCTAAACTAGGGCTAAACCGGGCTAAACCAGAGCTAAACCAGGGCTAAACGGACTAAATAAAATCTAAACCCATTCTAAATCCGGTCTTAACCCGGTAAACCCAGTCTCGGTTTAAACCTGGTCTAAACCCAGTCTCACATTTGGAGCAGAGTCCTCCAGCGATATCCGGTTTGGAGGGGGCGACGTAGGCGAGTCCGAGCGTTCCTTGGTCAAAGTCCTGATACGTGAAGAGGTGAGCGAGACACACATTTGACGCCTTCTCCGCAATGTCCAATGAGAACTGCTGCAGAGAGGGGGCACCACTGGGCCATCAGCGAGAGACATCGACTAAAAGTTCTCAAAACTATGGAGCTCAGCTGCCCCGTCCACTTTCAAATCGGCTCCGGTTCCGGAAGTCAAATTTCCATTTCATTTTTCCCATAGAAAATAATTTCAAATATTAAAAGACATCATGGAGGCTAACCAGCTACATGCTAACTATTATCTATGATGCACATGTTTTAAGCCAAAAAAGAACATTAATACGCAAGATTGTGTGAAATGCTTTCAAACATTTAAAATAATTTTATACGGAAAATCCATGGGAATAGGAATGAGAAATTTACTCCCAGAGCCAGGGGGGCATCACTGCTGAGCTCCATTATGCATCTCTGTGTATCTGACCTAAACTGCACTCACAAGACTAAATCAAGGCCAAAACTACTAGTTATGCAGAAAAATGACTAGGAAACCGAGTACAGTGGTCCCTTGTTTATCGCGGGGGTCAAGTTCTAAAAATAACCCCCAATAGGCGGAATCTGCAAAGTAGCCAGCTTTATTTTTTACAATTATTCTATATGTTTTGCAGCTGTAAATCCCCTCACCACACACTTTATACACTTTTCTCAGACAAGCATTAACATTTTCTCACATTTCTCTCTTGTTTAAACACGTATATTATATCCCTCTTCCTCGATGATCACTGCTCCAGCGCTATCCACAGAGGCATCTCTCCATGCAGAGAAACACTTTTAAGTCCAAAGCGTTTCTGAAATTTGTTGGTGCAGAACGTTTCATCAACATTGTGGGTTTGGTCGGGGAGAAAACTTGCAAACATACAGCACTTCAGAGTCACACTGCGATCCAACATTTATGTAAATTTGTCTGAACACATTCTGTACTGTACAGGAGACACGGCACAGAGGAGACTGATGGACAATGGTCTACAGTCCAGCAGCCAATCAGGACGCACAACACAATGCATACACACACTGCATCATACACTGTGAAAAAGCGTGTAGAATTGCACTAAAAAGATCAGCGAAACAGCGAGACCGTGATATAGTGAGGGACCACTGTATTTATGTGAAGACAGATTAAATTTGTGAATCATGAGTTTAATCTGACTTTTTACAGAGAAATACCAAATCTTCAGCTCCCTCACTTACTGCTTCTTTCTGCTGTCGTCCCATAGAAATCCACATGGTCTAAATAACAGGACTATTCCACTACTGCAGACTCCATTGAGAAATTCATCGACTAAACCAGAGACACTGAAATCTGACCTTTAAATTCATCCAAGAATCCCAGACATTTCAGAACAAGTGTGCAGAGGGCTAAACTACAGGGTGAGAAGCTTTTACACAGAATAAGGCCACATGGAGACACAGGGAGGGCATCTGATGCTGCAGTACCTCAAGCAGCGCCTTGACTTCCCACACCTCCTTCCCCTGCTCCGGGCTGCCCTCCATGTTAAAGTGGCTCTGTCCTGGGAGCACCGGGGTTGGATTCTTTTCTATGATGATCTACAAACAAACACGTCAAATCAGGCTAACAACAATAACACAGAGCATGTTTAAAACTGACGAGGACAATTAGTCCTCCATCTGCAGGTTAAGGCACTGGTGACATGTTCAGGTGTGAGTGGGAAAAGACTAAAGTGCAGTTACAGAGGATGGAAGTTTCTGTTTTAAAGACTTAATATAACAGATAAAAAATTAAAAAAAAAAGATCAAAAGTAAATGAAAACTTAAGAGTATCATAACAGCATTTATCTCAGCTTGTTATGTCAATATGGCAGCTACTGATAATAATTCAATTTTACTTTTTTTTTTTTTTTTTTTTGAATTGAGAGCAGGGAAGTTGTATCTTTCTTTTGGGACACACATCTACTTTTTAGTGTTGCAGTTTCTTTTCTGTATGATTCAAAATAGATGAACATGAACATAATAATACTTATTATCATTATTATTATTATTATTGTTGTATTTATTTTAATGAATCTTTTCCACAAACTGCCACTTACTGATAAACAAAAAAAAACTCATTATCTTTAGCACAGGTTGTATCCACCAAACCAAGTTAAAAAGATAAACCATGTAAATCTCACCTCATCTGGTCTAAACCTGGTCTAAACCTGGTCTAAACCTGGTCTACTCCAGGGCTACTCCAGGGCTACTCCAGGTCTCTTACCTGTTGGATCTGGACTCCGTATCCACTGAACTCTTGGTCCCACGACGTGTTTCTGTAAATATCATCCACCCGATCAATCAACTCAATCTGCAACACAGGATTTACCTTTAAAAAGAGCCAAATGCCCTCCCATCCACCTGCATCACTGTGTGTCAGATGCCCTCCCTGTGTGTCAGATACCCTCTCTGTGTGTCAGATGCCCTCCCCTCCTCCCATGGTGAGTCAGATGCCCTCCCGTCTGTTACCAAATAGTTGAGGGTGGTGCTCTCTTCTCCTCGGCCCATGTTTTTGAAGAATCGGTGATCGGCCACAAGCAACAGCGGACACGTGTTTCTGCTGTGGTCATACACCTGACGCCTGCCCCTCCACTCTGAGAAGACAGGTAAGACAGGTGGGACAGGTGAGACAGGAGCACACAGACCTAAACCAGGACTGAACCAGGTCTAAACCAGGACTGAACCAGGTCTAAACCAGGACTGAACCAGGTCTAAACCAGGACTGAACCAGGACTAAAGCAGGATTAAACCAGGGCTGAACAAAACTAAACCGGGTTAAAACCAGAACAAAACCAAGACTAAACAGGTCCAAACGAGGTCTTAAATCAGAAGCAAACAGACAGGAGGAGCAGACCCAAAGAAGCAAACAGGAGCAGTCACCTGTCTCACTTGTCTCCTCCACCTCCCTCAGCTCCTCCCTCACCCCATCAGGCAGGAGCAGTGAGGGGTCAGAGGTCGTGTAGCCGCAAACTGAGGGCTGGTGGACTCGGCTCAGGTTCTTTATGTCCTCAGAGCGATACACCAGCAGACGGTCATCAGGGGGTGCTGTGCTGAACCTCCACAACGGCTGCACACAGACACAAAAGGAGCTCAGGGTTAAAGGTCATCTGGACATTTTTTAACTAAATCTTCTTTCCCCAAGATCACTGCCACTAGTGCTAGCAACAGCAATATTAAGCGCCCACTCCCTGCTAAACCAGTAGTGTGGGCGGGGAGGGTCGTTGTCTTCAACAGCCTCACATTGGATTGGCTCTTTGGTTGCTATGATATCGCTCTGAAGGGGAAGTAAAAGGAGCAAAGAGAGGGGACACTCAAAAACAAAAGTAAAACTTATAAAACAACATAATGTTTTGGGTGAATTCAGCATTTTCAAAACCATAAAAGGAAACAGTGATGGTGATCTACATATGTTACAGCTAATACCCCAAAGAAGTAAAATACTCCCACTTTAATACCCATTAGAAGTAAAATACCACCTCTTTTAAAAAAAAGTGTTCAGTATGACTGAGCCGGGACTAAAACCGGTCTAGAGTCTGGCCTTAGTCTGGCCTTAGTCTGGCCGTAGTCTGGCCGTAGTCTGGCCGTAGTCTGGCCGTAGTCTGGCCGTAGTCTGGCCGTAGTCTGGCCTGAGTCTGGCCTGAGTCTGGCCTGAGTCTGGCCTGAGTCTGGCCTGAGTCTGGGGTTGTACCTCGATGTTGAACTCTCCATCGTGAGTGAAGATTCGAGCCGAGAACTCGGTGTCATCGATGAGCGCCTGGACTCTGGAGTGCTCCTCTCCTGGAACAGAGACTAGGTTGAACCAAGACTAAACCAGGACTGAACCAGGACTGAATCAGGGACTAAACCAGGACTGAACCAGGAACTAAACCAGGACTAAACCATTACTAAACAAGGACTGGACTGACCGATGACATGTCCAGTGTAGTAGTTGTTGCGGTTCACAGGATATTCTCGCTCAACTCCGCCCTCGACGACCACGACTTTGAAGCCCTCAGAGAACAGCTCCTCATTGGTCCGCAGGTACAGCCGGAAGTGCCTGAGCAGCCAATCACAGAGCAGTGTGAGAATACAACCAGCCAACCACAGGGCAGAGTCACTACACAGCCAGCCAATCTGAGAGCAGACAACCATTTCTACTAAAAAAAAGTTAAAAGGAGCTGTTTACTTGAAAACTACCTCTTCATGACATCGCAAGGTGGAACAGAGGATTGTGAGCTTTGGAGATGTAGACAAACTAATAATAAAGCATTAGTCAAACATGTGTGAATGAAACAAAACACAATTCCAGGTCTGTTTATGAAGAGGGAACAGCATTAGAACATGACTTAGAGCTCACAAGAGTCCATTTTATATCATGTAGGAGCTTTAAAGCAGCACTGTGTCACTTTTCAGGTGTAGCCTTTGCGTTACCTGTGGAGGGCACTGAAGCTGAGCAGTTTCTCACTGTGGCTCTGCGGCTCCAGGTCACGGCGTCGGACCGAGTGAGTCTGAAATCCAGACCAGGACAAGACCTCGAAGTCCTCCAGCCTCGAGTACAGAGAGTCTACAGGATCAGAGCCACATATCAGAGGCCCTGCCTGTGTGTCAGATGCCCTCCCAGTGTGTGTCAGATGCCCTCCCTGTGTGTCAGATGCCCTCCCTGTGTGTCAGATGCCCCCCCTGTGTGTCAGATGCCCCCCCTGTGTGTCAGATGCCCCCCCTGTGTGTCAGATGCCCCCCCTGTGTTTCAGATGCCCTCCCTGCGTGTCAGATGCCCCCTATCCTCTAGTATTGCTGTGTGTAGTGTAGTGTGTAGTACGATATGAATGGCACTTGTAGGACTAAACCAGGTCTAAACCAGGTCTAAATCAGGTCTAACCCAGGAGTAAACCAGGTCTAAACCTGGTCTAAACCAGGACTACACCAGGTCTAAACCAGGACTACACCAGGTCTAAGCCAGATCTATTCCAGACGTGATAATTCAAAGCTCGCTGTCATTGATTACTGCTTCAGCTTTACGCCTCGGGGCTTCCGTATTCTGTGGTAAACTTTGCTTCGAACTTTCCCCTTTTTTGTTTTGTGCTTTTGTTTTGTTTCTTGCTTTTGTTTTTGTTTTGTTTTGTTTTTTTTAACTAAATCATGTGGCTCGTGGATCTAAACTCACCGTACTCGTCTTGTTCCAGCGGCGGAGAAACTGCAGCTGTGATGAAACAAACGCAGAGACTCGCGCACAGAAGAGACAGAATCATCGTGAATCCGGACTTTACAGAAAGATCCGGAGTAAAAGTTTAACACAAAGTCATTTTAAAGCGGGTAAAGTTTGTACAAGATCTAAGATCCTCCGGAACAGAGGAGCAGGAAGAAACACGAGACACACGCGAGAAGAGGTACACGAAAACACAGAGCACACAGGAAACACTGCTTCACAATAAAACTACTACTGCCACAAGTACTACTACTGCGACTACTACTACTACCGCTACTGGTATTGCTACTAATACTATTACTAGTGCTGCTACCATCAAAGGAGAGAGCACCTCTCAAGTGTTGGCCTAAGAGTAACGTCATAGTGGCTCTGCCATTTGTGAGGTTGGTGGTTCAATCCCAGTTGCTATTTATGGAATATTGATAAAGGTATGTTCTTGAGCAGCACACTTTTCCTCTTGGCCGCCTGCTCCAGGGCGCAGAGGACTCCTCTCTCTCCTCTGTGTATGTGCAGTCTATAAGCGCGCTCTGACGCCCTCCTGACAGTATGACTTTTCTTTTGTATAAATGAGTTTATATAATATAAATGAGTTTATATAATACTTATTATAGAGTGATTCGAGGCCGTGTGTATTTGATGAATCTGTAAAGGTGAGCGTCTCTTTGCGTCGGTAATGTGCGTAAACTTGACGCACGGCGTGAGTCAAACATGTGGAATCTGAAAAGTGCCAGAAATGCTCCGCGTGAACCTTCACTGTGCGCGCGCACGCTGTAGAGTGTACACACGCGCAGCTCACGAGACACACACGTCTGTATTACACGTGTTTAACACGAGTTCATAGATGTTTATACCGCGTGATTATTAGTAACACGTAAGAGAGCTACATCTGCGGCGCTATTTATATCTCTGAGCTCACAATCCGCTTTGACCGCTGTCCCCGCGCGCACACACCGGCACAGAGGCGCGTGACACATGCACGGTACACAGACTCATATATATATATATATATATATATATATATATATATATATATATATATATATATATATATATATATATATATAGACTGTGATATATAAGTACTACAAATTGTGATATACATGAGTTATCAGATTACTGATTTCTGTCTCATGTTAAAGACTGGAAGAGTCATTTTCATTGCACTTTGTTTTCCAAATAAAACTGTGACTTTAACATTCCTCTTATTGAACATCATGTGTCGCCAGGTCTGTTCCATGATCACTTTCTCAAATACACGCCAAAGTCATGTGTCATTATGGCGTTGTCTGATTTGCAGTGATCTGATTTTGGCTGAATGCTCCATTGACTTCAACACGTAACAAATGGAACAGTTGTTTTTGGCATCACTATTTATCATGTGGACTTTTCTTTGTGCTAGTGGTCACCTATTATTTTTCTGTTCTCAGATGAGATCTGAGCTGGAGAAGGTTGAATACTTAACTTCTATGAGTCATTACAGATACAGACTCACAAGCAAAGTGTTTCATTTTAACCCTACAGCGCATTTAGAGGACTTTTAGGGGGATAATGCTGCTTTAGGGTTTCAATATTATCGTTTATCATCTCTATTTACTGCAACAAAATATTGCACTTCAAAATGTGTTATCATGACAGGCCCATCCACTGAAATTTGGGGGCCCGGGCAGGAAGGCTCACATGGGCCTTCTTATAATTGAAATGAATACACAGAGGTTCCCCTAAAACACTTCATTTCATCTAAAATGACTAGTCCGCTGGTCCGCTAAGAAACTAGTCCGCTGACTTATGTGTTAGAAAACTGCAGTGTCCAATGGGAGCTGACATCACCGTAAATGTCATCACAACAACGCGCCGCATACTGCGGAGGTCCCCTATGGACAGCTGCACATCACACGAGCAAGCAGCGACCTCGGAGAAAAAAGGCACCTGATTTGTTTGTTTTTAATGTTCATATCTTCATTTACAGACACAACAGTGAAATAAAAACACCAGGACCTTGTTGAGCAGGTTCATCATTTTTAATCCCAAAATGATGAGTCTGACAGCAGCAGTTACAGAGAGAGGGGCCACAGTTTTTCAATAGAAAGTGAATTGGAGCCAGTTTCGATGGAGCCGGAAGCTCGCCCTTGCTCACTTCCTGTTAGGAACGCTGCAGTTAGCAGGTTAGCTATGACCATTTATATAAACAGTCTATGGCGTGTACCGGTGGAGGTTAAACGGGGTAGATCGACAAAATGGTGTATTGAAAATAGTCGATTAAAGATTAAACTCAAACATGAATCACTCCAAATACAACTTCAGAGGCTCAATGAGAAGAAACAACTAGAACATGGATAAAGATCTGAGGAGAACAGTTTAAAGAACAGATCTGATTTAAAGCCTAAGTCGACATTTAAATCTGACCAGCACACACTAGCTGCTCTGTGTAACTTTCTGGTGGAACGTCTGTCACCTGCTTGTCGCCATAAAGATTTTAAAGCTTTAGCTGGAATGTTCTGCAGTATGTCATTCAATTTATCTATCTCCATGGAGACAAGCCAATGACACCACCAGACCTCCACCAGAAAATAGTCCACTTTTGAATGTAAATCACTAAATATGTAATAATCTGTTACACTCATGATTTCAAATGTGTGTCCCGTCCTCCTGTATCCCTCTGTGTCAGATGCCCTCCCCTCCTCCTGTGTGTCAGATGCCTCCCCTCCTCCTGTATGCCTGTGTCAGATGCCCTCCCCTCCTCCTGTGTGTCAGATTCCCTCCCCTCCTCCTGTATCCCTGTGTGTCAGATGCCCTTCCCTCCTCCTGTATCCCTGTGTTTCAGATGCCCTCCCTTCATCCTGTGTGTCAGATGCCCTTCCCTCTGGTCTGAGGCTGGTGGTGCCTGTCTCTTTAAGGGCGTGTCGCGGTGAGTTGTGCCCGGAAACAGGCGCAGTAGAGCGGCTTGTCTGCGCTCGTCTTCTCGCTGACTCTGCTCGGTCCCGGTGCTGCGCGGAGGAACGCACGCGGCTCGGTTCTGGGTCCAGTTTGTCACAAGTCTCTCGAACATGGACAGGCAGCGCGTGCACGGTGGGTCACGCGCACGGCTCTGACTCGTGCGTAAAACGTGGACGTGCACTGTGGATCTTGGAGCAAACTTTACTCAGGTGTGGCTTCACTTACCTGCGCTCTTCCGCCTGGTTTTAGACAAGTTAGACCCGATTTGCACCAGGTTTAGACCTTACTTAGAACTTCTTTAGACCTGGTTTAATTCTAGTTTAGTCCGAGGTAACTCTCAGTTTAAGGAAGTTTTTATTTATTCAACATCCCCATTCAGAGTGTTGTTACCCAAGTTAGGACAGTGCCCGTGCCTGCGCTATAACTAACGCAGGACTAACGCAGGACTAACGCAGGACTAACGCAGGACTAAAGCAGGACTAAAGCAGGACTAAAGCAGGACTAAAGCAGGACTAAGGCAGGACTAAAACAGGACTAAAACAGGACTAAAACAGGACTAGACCAGGATTAAACCTGGACTGAACCAGGACTGAACCAGGACTGAACCAGGACTGAACCAGGACTGAACCAGGACTAAACCTGGACTAAACCTGGACTGAACCTGGACTGAACCTGGACTGAACCTGGACTGAACCTGGACTGAACCTGGACTAGAGACAGACTAGATCAGAGAAGGACCAGACCGGGATTAGAGTGGGACTAAAATCAAAGACTAAAATAGGTTTAAAGAAGCGGGACTTAACCATGATGTAAGTACACTTTTTAAATACAAAGGTTCAGGAGGTTGAGGGTTCCTATGTCCCCACTGTTGTTTGTTTGCCTCTGAGCAAGACACTTAAAGAGAGCATGTCACAGACATGTTTATGTAGAAGAAATGCATTACAAATGTGATTATGAACAACATCACTTATCACCCTTCATCTTTAAAAATCTAACTTTGGTATTTTATTTTTCCCCTTTGCTTTGTGACTAAGCCAGGACTAGACCAGGACTAGACCAGGACTAGACCAGGACTAGACCAGGACTAGACCAGGACTAGACCAGGACTAGACCAGGACTAGACCAGGATTTAACTACAACTAAACTTGTCTCTCTTACAGGCAGTTGCTGATTCCTTGACCTGGATATTGGTAGATCTAGATAAAACCCAGACTAAATCTGGACTTGACCAGGACTTGACCAGGACTTGACCCGGACTTGACCCGGACTTGACCCGGACTTGACCCGGACTTGACCCGGACTAGACCCGGACTAGACCCGGACTAGACCCGGACTAGACCCGGACTAGACCCGGACTAGACCTGGACTAGAGGCAGGATGCCAGACCTGATCAGCGTCACAGAGTTCATCAGTGAGACCAATGAGGACTACAAGGCTCCAACCACCTCCAGCTTCACCACCAGAATGTCCCAGTGCAGGAGCACTGCGTCTGCTCTGGAGGAGGTACAAGCAGTGGCCATCCTCTTCTCTTCTGCGCGTCTGACCCTTTCCTCTGCTCCTTAGACCCTCTCTGCTTTTTTGGAGTGCTCTATCTTATCTTAGCTCTGGATAAGACTTAGGTTAGTCCCTGGTTTAGTCCGTGGTTTAGTCCGTGGTTTAGTCCCTGGTTTAGTCCCTGGTTTAGTCCCTGGTTTAGTCCCTGGTTTAGTCCCTGGTTCTGTCCTGGTTCTGTCCTGGTTCTGTCCTGGTTCTGTCCTGGTTCTGTCCTGGTTCTGTCCTGGTTCTGTCCTGGTTCTGTCCTGGTTTAGTTTTGCTGAATATTTATGTTATAAACGGAAGTGACTTTAACACTTCCTTTTTAAACAAATTGTGTCCAAAATTTCACAACATCAGAAAAGGAACTCACTCTGACCCAAGAGGAGTAGCAATAGCAGCAGTAGTAGCAGTAGTAGTACCAGTACTAGTAACTGTAGTAGTTGCAGTAGTAGCAGTAATAGCATTAGTAGTATCAAACTAGTAGTCCAGTAGTAATAGTATTAGTATTTTGTTTATTACTCAAGCAGAAGTATTTGTGGCAATAGTAGTTGTAATACAAAGAAGTAGTGAGGTAGTCCAAAGTAGTAGTGAGGTTTCTTTCTGTGTTTTCCCAGTTCTGTGTTAGACTACTGAGCCACAGTGCATTGTGGGAGCTGTAGTTCTGTTGTTCAAAGGAAAAGCTCTTTTAAACAGAGTAATGGTTATAAAGTCACCTGAGGCAAACCCGCCTCTGTCTCGGATCAAGTCCAGACTTGATCCTCTCTCTGCAGCCGCAAATACAGACCAGGGGAGCACCTAGAATAGCCCCGCTTTAGACCTGGTTTAGTCCAGGCTTTTGTCCTGGTTTAGTCCCGGCGTAGTCCCTGCTTTATCCCAGGTGAGACCTGGGTTAGCCCTGAGTTAACCCTGGGTTAGCACTTGGTTAGCCCCGAGTTGGTACTGGTTTAGACTTGGTTTTAGTCCTGGTTTCTTCCTGGCTCAGTCCAGGTTGAGTCCAGGTTGAGTCCAGGTTGAGTCCAGGTTGAGTCCAGGTTGAGTCCAGGTTTAATCCTAGTTTAGTCCTGGGATAGACCTGGGTTGGTACCTGTTTAAACCTGGTTTTAGTCCTGGTTTCGTTGTGGCTTGGCCCTAGTTTAGTCCAGGTGTTAGATCTGGGACCTGTTTTAGACCTGTTTTGGATCTGGGTTAGACCTGGGTTAGACCTGGGTTAGACCTGGGTTAGACCTGGGTTAGACCTGGGTTAGACCTGGGTTAGACCCATGTATTAGTTGATGAGTTATTAAAACATCATCAAAGTAAAAGAGACTGAGGCTGAATTGGACTGAAATGCGTCACATGTTATCCTACCAACCTGACCTCTCTGACCTGTGACTTTTGACCGTTCACCCCTGGTGCTCTTTGCTCCTTGCAATTCACCATTTTGACTCCGTTACCAGATTAGCATCTTTAGCTTCAGTACATTTTCATTATACAGTTCTAATGTTATGAGTTTTCAGCTGTTGTTCAGATGTAGTTAGCCTACATGTTTTACATTTAAATCTTTTCACACGTTGCCCTGTTTTTTTTTCCCCTCAGGCTCTGGACCTGGACCGGACTGTTCTGTCCAAGATTAAGAAGTCTGTGAAGGCCATGAACACGTCTGGACTCAGTGAGTTTACTCCAAGACGGTCCTCTCATGGGTGACTGGTTAGACCTGGTTCAGTCCTGGATTAGGCCTAAATTTCACCTGATTTAGTCCTGGTTTAGTCCTGGTTTGGCAGCCTGCTTAGACCTGGGTAAGATCTGGTCCAGCTCTTGATATTGCTCTGGTTCAGGTTTAGACCTGTTTTGGTCCTGTTTTTAGTTCTGATTAAGACCGGGTTAAGACCAGTTTTCTTCCCAGGTTAATCCTGGTTTAATCCTGGGTTAGTCCAGTTTTAGTCCTGGTATAGTTCCTGGTCTGCTGTAGGACAGTGGTGCAGAGAGAGGAGTCCCTGAACACATTCCTTTCATTCTGCTCATGTCCAAGCATGCAGAGCAGTGTGGAGGTTAATAAAAGAAATGTGAAAAATTGCCCCCACTTATAACCCCTGCTTTAGTCCTGGTTCAGTCCCGGTGTAGTTCCGGTGTAGTTCCGGTGTAGTTCCGGTGTAGTTCCGGTGTAGTTCCGGTGTGGTCTCGTTTTAGTCTCATTTTGGTCTTGTTTTAGTCCCGTTTTAGCCCCGTTTTAGCCCCGTTTTAGCCCCGTTTTAGCCCCGTTTTAGCCCCGTTTTAGCCCCGTTTTAGCCCCGTTTTAGCCCCGTTTTAGCCCCGTTTTAGCCCTGTTTTAGTGCTGGTTTGGTGGTCTAATCCTGGTCCTGTCTTCAGCTCATGTGGAGAATGAGGAGCAGTACGTTGCCTCGATGGAGAAGTTTGGAGACCACTGCGTTTGTCGAGAAGACGCTGAGGTCGGATCAGCATTCCTCAAGTTTGCTGTGTTCACCAAAGAACTTACAGCACTCTTCAAAAACCTGGTATTGACCTGCTTTAGAACTGGTTTAGAACTGGTTTAGTACTGGTTTAGTACCTGTTTAGACCTGTTTAGACCTGTTTCAGTGCTGATTTAGACCAGTTTGGTGTGTTAGATGAGGGACAGGGGCCCATATTACTCTATAGGTGACTTACTCTTACACATTTTTGGATCATGTATTTATATTAATGTTTGTGGTCTTATTTTGATGGTGCCTCACTTCCTGTCACAGATGCATGTGTATATTTTACTGTGGTTTTATTTTGAGGTTGTATTTCCTGTTGCAGATATGTATATTTCACTTTGGTTTTATTTTGACAGGTCTTTCTTTCCTGTTGCAGATGTGCACATTTTACTGTGGTTTTATTGTGATAGGGTTGTATTCCTGTTGCAGATGCAGAACATGAACAACATCATCACATTTCCTCTGGACAGTCTACTCAAAGGAGACCTGAAGGGAGTAAAAGGGGTCAGTGCCTCAGGTTACTCAGGTCACTCAAGATTTAAATCCAGAAGTGTCTTTAATGGAAAACCTCTGTTAAACATATTCCTCACTGAATTTATGCATTCTGAATATCTTAATTATTTACCTTAATGATCTTTTTACGACTGTCAGAGGCCACAGGGGAGTTTTGCTGTCACAGTAATACTAACAACAACTTGCGAGCTAACAGTGCACTTACCCTGACCTAGTTTACACGTGGTTTAGACCTGGTGTACACCTGGTGTAGACCTGGTGTAGACCTGGTGTAGACCTTGTGTACACCTGGTGTAGACCTGGTGTAGACCTGGTGTAGACCTGGTTTGGACCTGGTTTGGACCTGGTTTAGACCTGGTGTAGACCTGGTTTAGACCTGGTGTAGACCTGGTTTAGACCTGGTTTAGACCTGGTGTAGACCTGGTGTAGACCTGGTTTAGACCTGGTTTAGACCTTGTGTACACCTGGTGTAGACCTGGTGTAGACCTGGTGAAGACCTGGTTTAGACCTGATGTAGACCTGGTTTAGACCTGGTGTAGACCTGGTGTAGACCTGGTGTAGACCTGGTTTAGACCTGGTTTAGACCTTGTGTACACCTGGTGTAGACCTGGTGAAGACCTGGTTTAGACCTGATGTAGACTTGGTGTAGACCTGGTGTAGACCTGGTGTAGACCTGGTGTAGACCTGGTGTAGACCTGGTGAAGATCTGACATAGACCTGGTTTAGACCTGGTGTAGACCTGGTGTAGACCTGGTTTAGACCCAGTTTAGACCTGATTTCAATGTAGTTTCAACCTTGTTTAGCCCCACAGTAATGGTAACAACAACTAGCATGCTAACGAGCACTCCCTGATTCACGGACAATAAAATGCTTTATATTGAGATACATACTGTACACAGAGGACTTATTTTGACCTGCAGAGCTGTTTATACAGGGACTTTTAACTCTCTACAACTTTATTTTTCTTCACATCACTAGATTAGTTTTATAAAGTCACAATTTCAGTGTTTCTGATATTTTGCTTAAACTCTTGGTCCATGTTTGTTTTGAGTTACTGTGCTCCTTTACCTTATCAAGTCCAGGCTCTGCGCTGTGATTGGTCTGTAGTGTAAACTCATCTCATAGCTGTGCTTTGATTGGCCACTTCTCTCAACAACTACAACTTAATTTAACATGTATTTATACTTTGCAGTCACATCACTCTGGGGCTGTTCTGCATGCATCCCTATACTGGAATGTTCAGCAGTTACCATGGTGGCACAATGGCAAACACTGCCATAAAAGTTTTAAGATCGTCTGAAAACTCAAAAAAACAAAACAAACATCTGTATTTAAAGCACGTTTTCATTTTCCTGTGAACAATGTGAGTGTTCATGGTCCTGTTTAGAAGTTTGACTTTACACAAAAAGGAGAGACTGACTCACTGAAAAACTGTTGGCTAATGTTAATGCTAATGCTAGCTTATGACTGTAATGTTAATTTATTTATGAAAAAACTAAAGTGTTAAACATAAAATAATTGTGCCTCCTCTGCCTTTCTTCAGGACCTGAAGAAACCGTTCGATAAAGCCTGGAAGGACTACGAGACCAAACTGTGAGCTCCTCCAAGATTAGGTTTAGCCTTGGTTTAGATCTGGTTTAGTCCTAGTTTAGATCTGTTGTTTTTTTTGTGTTTTTTTTTCACAAAACAAAAATAAATGTAAAATGCCCTAAACCCTTTTTCCAATTTCCAGGTCGAAGTTAGAGAAGGAGAAGAGGGAGCACGCCAAACAACACGGCATGATACGGACAGAGTTCAGCGGAGGAGAGATCGCAGAAGAGATGGAGAAAGAGAGGAGGCTGTTCCAGATGCAGATGTGCGAGGTAAGAGAGGGAGGAGGAGAGAGGACATTTCTATACCTACTTTACATGTTCTGACAAGTGAAATATGTAAACATGTGGAGCAGGTAAACAAATGTTCCTGTCCATAATTCCGAAGTTTAAAACTGAAGACAGAATGAACCTTTACCAGAGCTTCAAACACGAGTACCATAGCAACCAAAGAGCCAATCAGGAGTGAGGCTGTTGAACGTAACGCACCTTCCCGCTTGCACCACTGTTTTGGCAGGGAGGGGGCACTTAGCAGTACTTAGCAACGTTGTCAATCAAACCTGTTGTCAAGGCTAGTGGGAGCAACCTAGAGGAAAGAAGGTGCCTGATTGGTCTGTTATTAATGTTCATATCTTGATTTAGGAACAAAATAGTGACATAAAAACCTCAGGATCATGTAGAGTGGGTTAATACCAACAAGTCAGAATGACGAGTCTGACAGCAGCAGTTACTGAGATAGGGGCCACGCTTTTTAGATAGAAAGCACAATTCTGGCTCCATCGACTCTGGCTCCAATTCACTGTCTGGTCTGATGTAAAAGGGTCAGACGCAGAGTGCTTAGCAGCTTGCATACAGTAATAATACCACAATGTTTTATTTTCAGTATTTAATCAAAGTGAATGAGATCAAAGTGAAGAAAGGAGTCGACTTTCTACAGAACCTCATCAAGTACTTCCACGCCCAGTGCAAGTCAGTACTACAACTGCTACTACAACTTATGCTACTATTGCTACTTCTGCTACAACTTCTACAGCTACTAATACTGCTACCACTACTACTACTATTACTGCTGCTGCGCTGCTGCTACTACTACCGTGACTACAGCTAGTACAGGTACTATTACTACTGCTTCTCATTGTTGCATATTTCGTGTCAGTTTTTTCCAGGATGGGCTGAAGGCCGTGGAGACTCTGAAACCCTCAGTGGAGAAACTGGCCACAGACCTGTCCACAGTGAGTCCTGGTTTAGTCCTGGTTTAGTCCTGGTTTAGTCCCGGTTTAGTCCCGGTTTAGTCCCGGTTTAGTCCCGGTTTAGTCCCGGTTTAGTCCCGGTTTAGTCCCGGTTTAGTCCCGGTTCAGTCCCGGTTCAGTCCCGGTTCAGTCCCGGTTCAGTCCTGACTTAGTCCTGCTTTATTCCTGGTTGAGACCTGTTTTTTTTTTTTCAGATTAAACAGAGGCAGGACGCTGAGAGGAAACAGTTGGTTGTGCTCCGAGATGTCCTGAAGAACTCTCTACAGACGGAACAGAAAGAGGTCAGATGCCCTCCCAGCCTCCTATATCTGCGTGTGTCAGATGCCCTCCCTGTGTGTGTCAGATGCCCTCCCTGTGTGTGTCAGATGCCCTCCCTGTGTGTGTCAGATGCCCTCCCCGTGTGTGTCAGATGCCCTCCCCGTGTGTGTCAGATGCCCTCCCCGTGTGTGTCAGATGCCCTCCCCGTGTGTGTCAGATGCCCTCCCCGTGTGTGTCATATGCCCTGCCTGAGTCTGTAGTTAGATTCCACTGTCTTGCTCGTAGGACTCTCAAAAGCAGAACTCGGGCTACAGTCTTCACCAGCTGCAGGGGAACAAAGCACATGGCACCGAGCGCTCGGGTGTCCTATACAAGAGGAGCGAGGGGTGAGTCTTTAGTCCTGGTTTAGTCCTGGTTTAGTCCTGGTTTAGTCCTGGTTTAGTCCTGGTTTAGTCCTGGTTTAGTCCTGGTTTAGTCCTGGTTTAGTACGGATTTAATGCTGACTTGGTCCTGGTCTTGTTTTAGTCTGAGGAGAGTTTGGCAGAAGAGGAAATGTTCGGTGAAAAACGGCTTCCTGACGATAAACCACGGAACGGTGAGAACGCTGCACTCCTATTGACTCTCAACACCTTAAACCTGCTAACTCACCTTTTTGTCCTGCCTCCTGCATGGAATACCTGCTCCTATTGGCTGTGTGTATGACAAACCCCACCCCCTGCATGTTTATCCGGGACAGATCCACCATAGATCCACCATAGAGTGTATAAAGAAGTGGACTGACGGAGTGTGATGTTACCCACAGCATTCAGATCCAAATGAGGCTCAATGAGACTAGCAGTTATAGAGGTGAATCTGCAACCAGAGACTATATTTGGAAATCTGAGCGCAAAACCAAAGAGCCAATTGGGAGGGACCCCGGTTGAGAAAGGGTGGTCCTTCTCTCTGTAACTGCTACTGTCAGTCTCGTTAGTCAAACCTTAAAATATTGATTTTAACCTGCTCTACATGACATTATGTTATTTCTCTATTGTGTCCCTAAATGAAGATATGAACATTAATAACAGATTAATAACAAATCGAGCATCTTTTTTCCCTCGGTTACTTCTGATTGCGATAGTGACAGGTTTTGACAGAATTGACATTCACTCTCTGCTAAACCGGGTGGGAAAGGGTGTTACAGCCTTGCTCCGGATTGGCTCTTTAGTTGCTATGATACTTGCGGTTAGAATTCCAAACATGGAACTGTGCTCCAGATTAGCTGCTATAACTGCTAGCTTCGATGAGCTTCATTTGGAGCTGAACGCTGTGGGTGACGTCACACTCCCTCAGGAACACTTCTTTATATAATCTATGCACATCTCACACACCATGTTTTATTTTCATTTCTTTGGTTTATTTTTATTTATTTTGTTTTGTTTTTTTTCCTTTTATTTCTGAAGTATTTTGAGGAGTCAGAAAGCGGCCAATCACAGAGGCAGAGGAAAAAGAGGAGGCGGAGCTTAAGAAGGAGAAGAACAAGGAAAAGGGTGAAGCAATGTGATGAAAAAAACATTTGGGGGATTTTTTTCACACATTTATTTTAATTTATTTTAACTTAACTTTTTGCTAATTTATTTTGAAATTTATTTTTGCACGTGAAATAACCCAGCCCCTTTTCCTTCATGGTGGTGGACTTTGGCTAACAATATTAGCAGGTTGTCATTGTTTAAGCATTTTCAGCATGTTCTAAAGATATTCTGTATGTTTCTAAAGATTTGTGAATTTTGCTGCTTTGTCCTCAGATACAAAAGCTTGCGTTATGTATGAAAATTATTGCTTGGCAAATCCAGACTGATATCTCTCTGTATTTTTTTTATATAGGTTGATATGAGTCTGGTCGCCTCCGTTGCAGCTCAAGCCGGCCAAACATGATTGTCCAATCACATTTGTTTATTTCAGTTACACATGTGAAACGAAGGAGCTCTTTGGTCACCAATGATTTACAAATAAAGTCAGATTTCCCTCCCCTCAGATGAACACAGATCAGTGCTTCGCTCACAGATTCTACAGAAATTCTCTGCTTTTCAGTCCCTGTGATATTTTTGTCCTTTGTTTTTTCCTCGTGAGCAGTCATATTTGTTTCGGGGATGTACCCTGCATGTCCTTGATTGGCTAATCCACCCTTCAATCACACTTACCTGAATTCCGGGAGATTCACCAGACTCACATCTCCACAAAATATTGGAAAGTGTTTGTTCTGGATCCCAGGCAACAAAAATTTTGTATAACTTTAATATCCATGGGTTTTAGAATAATTTGAAACAGGAAAAAGTACTCAAAATGTTGCATATAACAGTAAACTTAAACCCATGAATATAAAAGCTTAAAGTCTGGTGAATAACTAGCTAGACCAATATATCCTATCAACTATCAAACATAAATCTCTTGCAGAGGCTGATATTTTGTTTGGGTGAACCAGGTGCTTAAAGAATCCTCATAAAAGCTTTATTTTTGTGAAGACGACTTAAAACGTGACTGTACAGATCTCATATCCACTTTGTACTAAAATAGGTTTGCATATTCAAAAAGTATCATCAAAGCTTATCGGCCATTGGTTTCTCCGGAGTCTAAACAATCTGTATCAGCATTGGCCATGAAAAAACCTATATCAATTTATCTCTACAGCGGTGTATCCCCTGGTCCTAACCTCTCAGGCTGCTCTTTGCCTGATCTGATCACAGGCTGTGTATAAAGTCTATGGCTCTAATGCTTCTTGTCCCTGTTTTTGTCTGTTAGGCCAATCGACCTCCAGCCAAACTCAACCTGCTCACCTGTCAGGTCAAGAGGAACCCGGACGAGAAGAAGAGCTTCGATCTCTTCTCACGTAAGACCCGAGTCTTTAGACCTGGTTTAGACCTGGTTTAGACGTGGTTTAGACCTGGTTTAGACGTGGTTTAGACGTGGTTTAGACCTGGTTTAGACCTGGTCCAGACCTGGTCCAGACCTGGTCCAGGTTTACAGCAGTTTTCTTGTTTTTCAGACGACAGAACGTACCACTTCCAGACAGAGGATGAGGCCGAGTGTCAGATGTGAGTATCAGTTGTTTATTTTAGTCCAGGTTTAGTCTTGTTCTGATTTGGTCTTTCTCCTCAGTTAGATCTTGGTGCTGCAGAACAGTAAAGAGGAGGTTTTTGTCCTGGTTCTGTCCTGGTTCTGTCCTGATTCTGTCCTGATTCTGTCCTGGTTTAGTCCTGGTTTAGTCCTGGTTTAGTCCTGGTTTAGTCCTGGTTTAGTCCTAGTTCTGTCCTAGTTCTGACCCAGTCTCTGGTCTCCTCAGTTGGATCTTGGTGCTGCAGAACAGTAAGGAGTCGTGGTACTGTCGTAGTTCTGTCCTGTATTTCTGCTACTTTAGACCTGGCTCTGACCTGGCTCTGACCTGGTTTTTGGTTTTCTCAGTTGGATCTCGGTGCTGCAGAACAGTAAGGAGGAGGCATTGAACAAAGCCTTTAAAGGAGATCAGGACGAGGAGGAGAACAACATTGTACAGGAACTGACCAGGGCCATCGTGGGAGAAGTGAGGAGGATGAGTGGAAACGACCAGTGCTGCGACTGCGGCGCCGCAGGTGAGGGCGGGTTAGTATGGGTTTAGTTAGAGATAGTTGCAGATATTCGCATTACAGGTCATAAAGCTCCAGCAGAAGGCAATATTTTGAATGGCCCCGCCCCCTGACCAAAGGAGACAGAAGCTTTTGCTACGCCAAATAGGCTTTGCTCAGAGTGTAGCTCCAGCCCCGGGGCCTAAACATGGCCACTCTTTCAAGTGAATGGGCCGAACTCAGTGATGCATGTCTCTAGATTAGCCTTTAGTGGGTAGGTACTTCCAGTGGCTGTCCTGCCCACTGACCATGCGCAGTAGTGCTCTTCTCCCACATGGTTCAGACCTTCTCCTCTCTCCTCAGGCCCCTCATGGCTCAGCACTAACCTGGGTGTGCTCATCTGCATCGAGTGCTCGGGGATCCACAGGGAGATGGGAGTCCACTTTTCCAGGATCCAGAGCCTGGACCTGGATGTGCTGGGGACCTCTGAGCTGCTGGTCTGTCTCACCTGTTCCCAAACCCGCACCCAAACTCGCACCCAAGCCTTCACAGCATGCTTTTATTATGAAATGTTGACACCTTCTCGAGATACTTTTATTTTTTTAGTAATTCTGCTATGACCATGTTTTATTTCTTGTGGTATATTGCAGTTGGCTAAAAATGTGGGGAATTCGAGCTTTAACGAGATCCTGGAAGCCGATCTGGAGGGACAGGACATCTCCAAGCTAGACAGCTCCAGTGACATGTGAGTTTAAGTCAACACTTTATTTTATTATCACAAAACTCAAATAAGTTAAAGAGTTAAGGTATTTTCTGAGCTTAGACAACACTGAATTTGTCAGTACAGTGGTTTGAATTGGGCTAAAAACAATAGATTTGATTCTTAAAATGGCCTCACAACTTTGAGTCTAGCTGCTGAGCTGAAATGGTCCAAATGAGTGACTGAACTTTAAAAGCCCAGAGGAGGACTTCTGGATTACCACTTAATGATGTCACAAGGTGGAACAGAGCATTGTGATCTCTGCAGAGATTTAAAAACTGAGAAAGTAAAGTGTACTACTATTACTACTACTACTCCTAATCCTACTACTACTGTTTCACTACTACTGTTCTACTACTACTGTTCTACTGTTATTGCTACAACTACTGCGACTGCTACTACTGGTACTACTGCTGGAACTACTGCAGTTACTACTACTTTTGCTTCTACTGCTATTACCACCAGTATTACTGTTACTGCTGCTACTACTGCTACTTGGCAAGGCAAGTTTATTTGTATTGTACAATTTGTACACAAAGTAATTCAAAGTGCTTTACACAATATTACAATACAATGACTCAAACCATAAATAATCAATATAAAATGAACGAATGATTGAATTAAAAGAGAGGCAGAGAAAAACTTTCAGTCATATACACAGATAAACAGAACTGTTTGGAGAGTGGAGACTGGATTTAAACATTGTCAAAGTAGAGGCCTGTCTCACATCTTCAGGAAGACTGTTCTAGGTTTTAGCTGCATAAAACTGAAACACTGATTCTCCATGTTTAGCACCAGCAGGAGGCCTGTCCCTGAAGTCCTCAGAGTGTGAGATGGTTCATATGGCACTAACATGTGGGACATGTACTTTGGTGCTAGGCCATGGAGAGTCATTTGTCTGCTACTGGTTTACTGTTTTGCTATTACTACTAACTCGGCCACTCAGACAAACACTGGGGTGATGGGGCTTTCTGTGTTGCCAGCCCCAGACTCTGGAACAAACTGCCCCTCCCACTATCACAGAATTTGGCCTGTTTAAACCTAGGCTCAAAACGTATCTATTCAGACTGGCTTTAACACTCTGTTTAAAGTTTTGCATGCTTTTATATTGTTGCTTTTATTGGAAAGCACTTTGGTCACCTCGAATGTTGTAAAGGACTCTAAATAAAGATTGATTGCGTTTCCAGGCAGAGCCGTAAAGACTACATCACGGCAAAGTACGTGGAGCGGCGGTTTGTGCTGCGCTTGCACCCTGAGGCCAGCAGGAGGCAGCAGCAACTCTACGACTCGGTCCAGAGTCGGGACATCCTGGGTCTCATCCAGGTCTACGCCGAGGGAGCTGACCTTCTGGAGTCTATCCCTCAACCCCACGAGCATGTGAGTGACTAGACCAGGACTAAAACTGGACTAAAACTGGACTAAACTAGGACTAAACTAGGACTAAACTAGGACTAGACTAGGACTAGACTAGGACTAGACTAGGACTAGACTAGGACTAGACCAGGACTAGACCAGGACTAGACCAGGACTGGACCAGGACTGGACCAGGACTGGACCAGGACTGGACCAGGACTGGACCAGGACTGGACCAGGACTGGACCAGGACTAGACCAGGACTAGACCAGGACTAGACCAGGACTAGACCAGGACTAGACCAGGACTAGGACTAGCATGTGAGCAACCTGGAACCAGGGCCAGAACTGAGCCAGGGCCATAGATATATAAATGGATGTAGCTAACCCGATATGTGCTAGCTGCCATGTTCCAAACAGGAAGTGAGAATGGGCACACTTCAGCTCCATCAACTCTGGCTCCAATTCATTTTCTATTGAAAAACGGGGCTCCTCTCATTATAACTGCTGCTGTCTGGCTCGTCATTCTGACCTTAAAATGTTTTAACACACACTACCTGATCTTTTTGTCCCTAAATCAAGATATGAACATTAATAACCTTAATAATGGGTAATAATAACAATAATAACAGTTATAATAATTATAATAATTACACTTATTATTATTATTATTATTAGTAGTAGTAGCAGCAGCAGCAGCAGCAGCAGCAGCAGCAGCAGCAGCAGCAGCAGCAGCAGCAGCAGCAGCAGCAGCAGCAGCAGCAGCAGCAGCAGCAGCAGCAGCAGCAGCAGTAACCTTCTTGCTCTGAGGTCACTCCCACTAGGCTTAGCAACAGGTCTGATTGACAGTGTTGCTAAGAATCCACTCCATGGTAAACCAGCAGTGTAGGCAGGAAGGGGTTACCTTCAACAACCTCGCTCCTGATCTCCTAGCTCTTTCTCGCTATCATACTCATGATTGGAATTCCAAATATGGAACTGTATAAAAAAGTGGACTATGGGAGTGTGACGTCACCTATAGCGTTCACAGCTAATCTGTACAGTCTATAGCCAGGACTGGACCAGTTCTGACACTAATCTCTGCTCAGGAGCCCGGGGAGACGGTCCTTCATCTTGCTGTCCGAATGGTTGACAGAAACTCTTTGCACATCGTGGACTTCCTCGCTCAGAACAGGTAAGACCTGATCCAGGGCCAGACCTGCTCTTGGTTGAGATTTGATTCAGTCCTGATCTTGGTCCTGGTTCAGTCCTGGGCTTGGTCCTGGTTCAGTCCTGGTCTTGGTCTTGTTTCAGTACTAACCTGGACAAACAGACGAGTCGTGGCTCCACAGCTCTGCACTACTGCTGTTTAACTGACAACAGCGAGTGCCTCAAACTGCTTCTGAGAGGGAGGGCATCTGTCGACATATGTGAGTACTGTTCCTGTAACTGCTACTGATTCTGCTAGTTTTACTAAAACAACTTCTACTACTACTACAGTAATATGTACATTTTTGTTCAGTGAACGATGCTGGAGAAACACCTTTGGACCTGGCACGCCGCCTCAGACACACTCAGTGCGAAGAGCTGGTAACTCTCCTCCCTCTCTCAAATACTTTGATGCAGTTGATACAGTACTTGATGATATTTGATAGTACTTTGATAGTACTTGATTAGTATTTTGACAGTATTTCCTGTGTTTTAGCTGACACAGGCGCAGAGCGGCAAGTTTAACGTGCATGTTCACGTGGAATACGAGTGGAGACTTCAGAACGAAGACCTGGACGAGAGCGAGGACGAGATGGAGGATAAGGTCAGAGGTCATGGGACTCTTTGGGTCAG
Organism: Periophthalmus magnuspinnatus; assembly: GCF_009829125.3. Classification (NCBI taxonomy): domain Eukaryota; kingdom Metazoa; phylum Chordata; class Actinopteri; order Gobiiformes; family Gobiidae; genus Periophthalmus; species Periophthalmus magnuspinnatus. Next base: position 2,831,632 of record NC_047149.1, on the reverse strand, counting down.
AGGTCAAGTGGTTTTTGGGATCAGAGATCACAGGGTTCCTGGGGTTAGAGGTTATGGGGCTCCTGGTGCCACAGGACTCCTAGGTTCAGAGGTCAGATCTCTCACCTGTACCTGTACTGTACCTGCATTAGTTTATTGCTTATTTTGATCCCCAGCAGCTGCCACCAAACCTCCTGAGGTCAGTTCAATTCAATTCATTTATTTTTGTAACGCCCAAAATCACAACAACAGTTGTCTCGAAGGGCATTCATGTTTTGGTTGATGGGGGAAACCGGAGTACCCGGAGGAAACCCATCCAGACACGGGGAGAAACATGAAAAACTCCACACAGAAAGGCCTGGCGACCCGGGGATCCAACCAAACCCTCTTGCTGTGAGGCATGAGTGTTGCCACTCAGCCACCGTGCTGCCTACACACAAAAACAAAACAACAGGAAAAATCAGACAAAACAAGAAAAATCGGCCAGGCGAGGAGGAGGAAGACCAGACGAGGAGGAGGAGAGCTAGGTCCTGTACACAAATGCGAATACAAAGCCATTTCTATTCCACATTTGAAATACCAAACCTCATACAAATAACAAGCATATTACTCTAAAAATACTTCATCCTTTGTGAAGATAGGATTTAGAACAAAAGTTCTTGTAGAATCTTTGGTGACGTCTCTGGCATCAGCTTCAGACTTTAGAGAATATGAACATTTGGAGAAATTTTTGTTGTGTTGAGGTATTTCAAGCATCGGATCAGGAAAGTTTAACACTGAATGGAACATTGTGTGTTCTGTTCCACAGCCCATCCCCAATCGTCGAGAGGAGCGCCTCCAGGACCTGCCCACAGAGCGCCCCAGTGACCTCCGGCCCGACCTCCGACCCGACCTCCGACCCGACCTCCGACCCGACCTCCGACCCGACCTCCGTCCTGACCTCCGACACGACCCCCGCCCTGATCGTCCTGTGAGCTGCTTCGTGCCCAGCAGTGCCCCCTCTCACTCAGGCTTGGCACTGCTGGCTCGAGATGCTGCGGCGCTGGTGAAAGACCGCCAGAGGGTGCCCTGTCCCAGTCTGATGATTAGTAACGAGACGTACGGCACCATGATGGACCCAAGCCAAGTGGGAGGAGCCACGCCACCGCTGCCCCCCAGAGCACCACCCAGAGGTTAGAAACGGCTGTACAGGAGCGGGGGTCAGAGTTCAGATGTAGAGAAAGTTTCAACGGTGCTCATCTGGACCCTGTTTTCTTTGTTTTAAAAAATTGGTTTGCAAGGGGAGTGAAGGAAGCTATTTCTGTGACAAAAGAGAATCCTTCAGAACAGAAGTGGTCCATCTACCAACAGTTTACAGAAGCCTCTTTAACCCCTGGAATAAGGTAGCAACAAGCCAATCAAACGCTAATCAGGTACTTAACCATGGTGTAGGTCAGACAGCACATAATAGTGTTATCTGTAAACGAGGGCAGGACAGTTTCACTCTAAAGCTCTTCCCTTTGGGTCTATCTTCGTTCAGACGAGGTCTTTCAAGTGTTTCAAGCCAGTTCCATCACATATAAAATGGCTTCTGGAGCTGAAGTATCTTGATCTCAAAAACAGTGTTCAGATGCCCACCTCTGAAACTGCCTCTGAAGCACTCCAGGACACATGAAGGATTACACATCTCGTTTCCAAAAGTTTAAGGGTCAAAGGTCAGAGAGGTGACTGTGGAGGGGTTCAGTTTTAGACAAGCTCCTAGCTGGGAGGGAGGGTAGACTCAGTTCATTGATCTATATATTTTTTTGTTTGGTTGGTTGTGACGCGTGTTCTCGTCTTTGTCTCAGTTCCAGGTTCCCGAGTGTTGCCAATGGAAACGGTGGGACGCCAGCGCTCATCCTCTGATCCCAACGAGCCACGCCCCCCTGACAGGAATAGCTCGATGTATGGTGAGCACTTCCTCCTCTGGAGCTGAGCCTCGGTGTTTACAGCAGTCACTTTAGATCATATGTGTGACTGTGTGTACATAACACCAGCAGTGGGCGCTAGGATTGCACCAACTTCTGCACTGAGGAGTGAAACAGTTTGTATCAAGCAAAAACAATGGCAGCAACAAAGTTTAGCTCTAGAAGCAACTGAGTCTAAAAACTCAGAGAAGCTCCACATGACATCACAAGGTGTAACAGAGTGTGCAGAGGGAGACAGACTAAATGTGCAGGATTATTGAAACAAGAATGAAACAAAACGCAACTCCAGGGATGTTTCTGGAGTTAACCCTTCTACATTAGAAGGGTTAAAGCACCAGTGCGGGACATTTCATCACATTAGAACAGGTTTTGAGAGAGAAAAGCCAGTTCAAAATGTCATCCATAACAGGAAGCTGAAAGCCGCTATAAGAGACTTGCTGTCCAGAGGTGGGGAGGTACATTTACTCAAGTAACTTTTTGAAGAAATTGTACTTTTTAGAGTACTTTTCTAGAAGCATACTTTTACTCTTACATGAGTAATATATAGTACAGTGTAACAGTACTCTTACTTTTTACTTCTGAGTGAGTCTAGAGTGACTTGAGCTTTATGTCGACAATATGAAATGATTTGAACATAAGTGTTTATTGCAGCTCCTCCAGATATGATTTAGCTCTGACAGTTACTCTTTAAGTTACTCTTGCTTGAGTAGTAGTTTCCCAAATTCTGCTTGAGTAATATTATTTTGGAGTGACGTTACTCTTACTCTTTAGTACAGTTTTTGGCTCCTCTCAGTACCGCTGCTACTTTCCCATGTATCTAACCTCTCTCCCTCTCTCTGTCTCAGTTCTCCCGGAGGCTCCCCCTCCCCCTCCTCCCCCAACCTTTAAATCCGCCAAAAATATGCCCCTCCCTCCTCCGCCACCACACTTTAAGGCACCCCCCCTTCCTGTGCAAGCCCCGCCCCCACCAGCACACAAAGCTCCACCTCTTCCTCCTCCAGTCCCGAGTCACCAGACCAGACCCGGACCCAAGTCTCCCAAGTCTCCCAAGTCCCCCAAGTCTCCAACATCTGCTTCAACAAGACGAGAGTAAGACCGGAACTGAACCGGGGACTGAACCGGGGACTGAACTGGGGACTGAACCGGGGACTGAACCAGGGACTGAACCGGAGACTGAACCGGGGACTGAACCGGGGACTGAACCGGGGACTGAACCGGGACTAAAGTTGTACTGTTTCCTCAGCTCAGAGCCCGTTCTTCCTGGGAGACCTCCCCTCAGATCAGGCTCCAAGCGAAGCTCCACCACCAAAAGTCCAACTCCTCCCACTCCCAAACCCAGGACCACCTTCTCTGTGAGTGTCCCCCTGTGGCAGAGTGGTTATCCTGTCTCCTCTCAAGAGAGATCAGGAGTCTAACCCACAACCTCCTCACTGAGTTGAATGTGCATCTTTCCCCTGTGTTACTGTGGCAGAGTGCTTATCCTGCAGGTTGTGGGCTAGAGTCCTGGGTCTCAGATGGAAGTTGTGGGTTAGAGTCCAGTGGCAGAGTGGTTAGCCTGTCTCATGTTTGTTTAGCAGAAGCAGAAACCTCAGAGGGTCATCGCGATCTACAACTGTTCAGCTGATAATCCCGACGAGCTAACCTTCACCGAGGGAGAGGTCATTGTGGTGGAGGGGGAGGAGGACCAGGAGTGGTGGGTGAGTACTAGACCAGTACTAGACCAGTACTAGACCAGTACTAGACCAGTACTAGACCAGTACTAGACCAGTACGGAACCAGGACTGAACCAGGACTACTTTGGAGTCCTGTTTTATTAAGAGTGTTTTGTAAAAAAAAATAATTTTATTTTGTTTTAGATCGGACACATTGAGAGTGATCCAAGTCGGAGGGGCGTGTTTCCGGTCACCTTTGTCCATTTTGTTACAGAATAAAACTCGGGACTTAACCAGGACTTAACCAGGACTTAACCAGGACTTAACCAGGACTAAACCAGGACTAAACTAGGTATTAACCAGGACTGTACTAGTCTAAACAAGATTTGAGCCTTACTTAAATTAAACCCAGTGGTGTTTCAATACAGCTTTTACCTCCATCTGGTGGGCACCTGTGGTACTGCAGTTCATATGGCCTAATGAGTTATTTTTTCTTTGGTTTAAACATAGAGGATTTGTTTTAATCATTAAAGAGAAAGTCAATTTTTTCTTTATCTTTCTCCCATCTTCTAACATTGTTCTCTCATCAAAAACATGAAGAGATTTTAGATGTCATTCCTGTATGTTTGTGATCTCTCCCGGGCCCTATTTAAACCCTCCTTGCAGTTAGCAGTACAAACCTGTACAAGGCTCCGCCCACAAGCCTACATCACCCAGGCTCCCACATTAGAACTCTCCATAACTATACAAAAACATGATACAAAACTGTACACAACAACTTGACAAACCTGATGTGATGTGCAGTAGTTTCATTAGTGCGATGCAGCTGAGAGTTATAGTGCTCTGAAGGGGGAGTGACATAGCACAGAGAGCAAATGGAGAGGGGACTCATTGCACTAAAAACGAAAGTGGAATTTATAAAACATGTTAATACATTGTTTTGTTTTGTTTTTTGGGGGTGAATTTAGCATTTTCAGAACTGTCTCTGTCTCTTCAAAGGAGTGGTTAGTGGCTTTGATATGGAGATGTACAGCAGACTGTAACATGAAACGTCTTCACTTTTTGTCCAGTTGACAGATTTTACTTTTGGCTTTTACTATTTTCAAAACTATAAAAGGAAACATGATGATTGAAATATTTTATGTATTACAGTTAATACCCCATAGAAGTAAAAGGTCTAAACCAGGACTAAACCAAGGACTAAATTTGGGCTAGACCAGGATTAGACCAGGATTAGACCAGGATTAGACCAGGATTAGACCAGGATTAGACCAGGATTAGACCAAAGATGAGACCAGGATTAGACCAAAGATGAGACCAAAGATGAGACCAAAGATGAATCCAAAGATGAATCCAAAGATGAATCCAAAGATGAATCCAAAGATGAATCCAGGACTACACCAGGACTACACCAGGACTACACCAGGACTACACCAGGACTACACCAGGACTACACCAGGACTACACCAGGACTACACCAGGACTACACCAGGACTACACCAAAAATGAAACCAAAGATGAAACCAAAGATGAAACCAGGGCTAAACCAGGGCTAGACCAGGGCTAGACCAGGGCTAGACCGGGATTAGACCGGGATTAGACTGGGATTAGACCGGGATTAGACCGGGATTAGACCAGGATTAGACCAGGATTAGACCAGGACCAAACCAAAAATGAAATCAAAGATGAAACCAGGGCTAAACCAGGGCTAAATCAGCACTACACCATATTTAGACCAGGATTAGACCAAGATTAGACCAGGACCAAACCAAAGACGAAATCAAAGATGAAACCAAAGATGAAGCCAGGGCTAAACCAGGACTACACCAGGACTAAACCAGGACTACACCAGGACTAAACCAGGACTACACCAGGACTACACCAGGACTACACCAGGACTACACCAGGACTACACCAGACCAAACCAAAGATGAAACCAAAGATGAAACCAGGGCTAGACCGGGATTAGACCGGGATTAGACCAGGATTAGACCAGGATTAGACCAGGATTAGACCAGGACCAAACCAAAAATGAAATCAAAGATGAAACCAGGGCTAAACCAGGGCTAAATCAGCACTACACCATATTTAGACCAGGATTAGACCAAGATTAGACCAGGACCAAACCAAAGACGAAATCAAAGATGAAACCAAAGATGAAGCCAGGGCTAAACCAGGACTACACCAGATTTAGATCAGGATTAGACCAGGACCAAACCAAAGATGAAACCAAAGATGAAACCAAAGATGAAACCAAAGATGAAACCAAAGATGAAACCAAAGATGAAACCAAAGATGAAACCAAAGATGAAACCAGGACTAAACCAAAGATGAAACCAGGACTAAACCAAAGATGAAACCAGGACTAAACCAAAGATGAAACCAGGACTAAACCAAAGATGAAACCAGGACTAAACCAAAGATGAAACCAGGACTAAACCAAAGATGAAACCAGGACTAAACCAAAGATGAAACCAGGACTAAACCAAAGATGAAACCAGGACTAAACCAGGACTAAACCAGGTCTGAAAGACAGTGAATCTTTTACCATTGATGGTGGAGCTTAAATGGGATTCAGATTTTAGTGATTCTCAGAGATTTTAAATATATGTTTTGTATTTGTGTATTTTAAGTATATAATATGATCGAACAAAAGTTGTGTTGTTTTGACTGAAACAGCTGCACAGGTGGAGTCTGGGTCAAAGGTCAAATCTCCGTTAAGGTGTGTCATAACTTGTATTATTTCACTGTTGGCTTTGGGGCATCTCTGTTCTGATCCTCATTAAACATTTCAAAATAAAAGTTTTCTGTGTCATTTTATTCCGGTTTTTCATCAGACCACAGTGAACAGCCGGCCTAATGGTAATGAAGCAAAAACTGACACAAAGTTCAGCCTCTTCTGTCAGATTAAATAAGCAAAAGCCACATTTTTTCATAATATCTTCATAAAGTGGAGCAATAACTGAGGCCCTAAGACATGATCGTTGACAGCTAAAAGGACTTCAAGACATAATATCAATATGACGAGTTTGTGGAGCCGATCCCAAACTAACAATGAGAAGATTCAACATTTGTGGAGAACAAGTTTGGAGATTTGGTTCAACAGTGAATCAGCAGCCCCCACCGTTCATCTGAGGTCATGATATAATCACATTATAGCACATGAACGTCACACTTGACTGCAGTGGACAGTGGGGCTCAAGTGTCTTGCCCATGAACACAAAATGACAAACCTTTCACCGGCTACCCTCTGGTTCATGGGTGAATGTTAAACCCACTACACTGCAGCCATTTCCTCTCCTGGCATCAATTCACTGGAGCAGCTCACCTCCATCAGGGACAGTGGCACTATCCTCACAGCTACAAGGTTTAACTCTCTCCATCTCTTGGTTGGTGGGTACAGGTCATATCCTCTATGCGACAGAATCCTCTTTAGAAATACAATGTATACAAATCTAGGTCAAACATATTTTAAAAATGTTTTTATTTAAATATTTACAGTAAATTTCCCCTGAATATTTTTTCATAACAAACCAAATAAAATACTGCCTGAGTTTGAAAAGAAATGGAAACAGTGCATGGTTCAAAAACACATTAAAATAGTAAAATCCCAAGAAGTAGACATATCCCTTCAAACACAGCACAACAATAAACAAGAAGTAGACACATCCCTTCAAACACACAGTACAACAATAAACAAGAACATCTAATTTCAAATCAAGCGGACAAGAGAGCTGTGGATGTGGCAGCAAAACAGGCTCAACACAGCACCTACAGCCAAGGACACATTTTATCTAGTCCTTGGTTTAGTCCTTGGTTTAGTCCTTGGTTTAGTCCTTGGTTTAGTCCTTGGTTTAGTCCTTGGTTTAGTCCTTGGTTTAGTCCTTGGTTTAGTCCTTGGTTTAGTCCTTGGTTTAGTCCTTGGTTTAGTCCTTGGTTTAGTCCTTGGTTTAGTCCTTGGTTTAGTCCTTGGTTTAGTCCTTGGTTTAGTCCTTGGTTTAGTCCTTGGTTTAGTCCTTGGTTTAGTCCTTGGTTTAGTCCTTGGTTTAGCCCTTGGTTTAGCCCTTGGTTTAGCCCTTGGTTTAGCCCTTGGTTTAGCCCTTGGTTTAGCCCTTGGTTTAGCCCTTGGTTTAGCCCTTGGTTTAGCCCTTGGTTTAGCCCTTGGTTTAGCTCTTGGTTTAGCTCTTGGTTTAGTCCCGGTTTAGTCCCTGGGTTTCTGTAGGAGACGTGGGGGCGTTGTTCCTCTTTCTCTTGAAGTAACAGTAGGAGACGACGGTGAGTAGAGCGAGCAGAGCCACAGTCAGCACCACGATCACAGCGATGGAGCCTGCACAAAAGAAGAGCCCACTGCGTCAGATGCCCTCCCATACATTTTCATTATTTAAAGGTCCATTGTGTAATTTTTCTGGGGGAAGTCTTCCATCTGCTCATCTCCATGGAGAGATTATGGCATTAAACTTATCTTTCTCCATGGAGACAAGCAGATGATGCCACCAGTCCAAGTCACAGGTCAGATCTGTGGAGAGGCAACTCCGCTCACAGTAAAATGCATGGTTTCCAAGGTAATAAAACAAACACAAATGTATTAAACAAAAGTAGATACATTTAATGCCATCCTGTGGAACATTCTAGGCAAAGACGAAGGTGAAGGCCCCCCACCAGAAAAGTTAAATAGTGAAAATATGAAGACGAGCTGTTCAAAGCACGACATAAAATGAAGCCTCTGATTGGACAGAAACAAGCACAGACCTGACTGAGACTCCTCCTCCTCATCAAAGCGCTTGAACATCCCAGGAGCGTACACATCCTTTTCTGAACAGAAACACAGAAACATCTGGTTTGGTCCCGGTCTGGTCCCGGTCTGGTCCCGGTCTGGTCCCGGTCTGGTCCCGGTCTGGTCCCGGTCTGGTCCCGGTCTGGTCCCGGTTTAGACCCTGGTCCTGACTAGGAGATGCACTGAGCTTTTTCTGTTCCGATACTGATGTTGATACTTTGGCTTTAAGCACCTGCTGGACATATCCCGGTAGACGCTGTGTTCCAAACAGGAAGTGAGCATGGGCACGCTTCCAGCTCGATCTGAGCCAGTCGCCCCTCTCTCCGTAACTGCTGCTGTCAGTTCAATTTAATTTTTTTCACAATACACATGGACATCTAAATACTCAGCGTTTACATACTACATACTACATACAGGAGTGTATATTGTATACATATTTCTGTTTACACATGCATTTCTGTATGTAAATAACCCTGTGAAAAACATGGAACCCCAACACAAACAACATAAGCTAAAAATGAACCTAATGTGATTTGTAACAGAACAGCTTTGAAAAATACATGGTTAATATTAAGAGAAGTTTTGGGTCCACATTGCTGTATTGTACTGCTGACTGCTTTATTGGACAGTTTATAGACCAAAATGATATATCGGCTGAACTTGATCTTGGAAGCCGATATCTAATCCACCAAAGTTTTCAGTACCGGTGCCGATATCTAACACCAATATGCTCTCACCTGACACTCCTCCACATGACTCCTCGCACGCCTCTACTTGTGAGTAGTTGTTGTCGTTGGCGTCGCAGCGTCCAAAGTTTCAGTCCTGATCTAATCCCAGTCTAGTCCTGGTCTAAACCCCGGTCTACACCCCTGTCTCACCTGTAACTCCTTGGCAAGACTCCTCGCACACGTGTTTTTGGTCGTAGTTGTTGTCATTGGCATCACAGCCTCCGAAGGTGAAGCTCTGACAATTCTGGTCCAGAGGGTCATAGAACCATCGAGTGAAACTGGCTCTACAGGGGCCGGTGTGTGGGGGGAGGGTGCACCGCGCTGAGAGAGGGAGAGAGGGGGAAGAGTGAGGGGAGAAGGGAAGAGTGGGGAAAAGGGAAGAGAGGGAGAGAGGGGTCATACAATAGATAAAAATCATAAACCTGAAACACTCCCCTGCAGTGTTTCAGTGTGTGTGTGGAGGGTGCACTGCTCTCAGACAGGGAGGAGACATTCAAAGTTTGATCTTTTACACAAATAGCCTGTATATAGAAATGGACTAAGTGAGTGTGATGTCACCCACAGCGTTGGGTGCCAGTCAAATGAAGCTCATCGAGGCTAGCAGTTACAGGGCCAATTTGGAGCAGAGTTCCATATTATGCTAATGGGAGCAACTTCTGGGAAAGAAGGCGTCTGATTTGTTAGTTATTAATGTTCATATCTTGATTTACAGACACAATAACAAAATAAAAACCCCAGAATGTAAAGCGGATTTTAAGGTCAGAATGACGAGTTTGACAGCAGCAGTTACAGAAAAAGGGACCACACTTAACACGATAGAAAGTGAATTGGAGCCAGAGATGATGGAACCAAATCGCGTCCCTGTTCACTTCCAGTTTGAAACATGCAGTCTATTATTACATGGCATGCAGACCAGAAAAGCCATCAAAAGCATCTGCTTTATATGTTAAGTGTATGTAGACCTGCACATAGGTGTGTTGGGGTGTTCATTTCCCTCGTACCAAACAATGGAGTCCTGATTTAGTCCTGGCTCAGTCCTAGTTTAGACCTGGTTTAGTCCTGGCACACTCCTGGTTTAGTCCCGGTTCAGTCCCGGTTCTTACCCTTTTTCTCGTCCACTTCGATCTCCACGAGTCGGTTAAAAGTCTGGTTCACTGAAAAATAAAAAAATAAAAAAACATTTCAGTGAATTTCTGTGTATTTCTGTCCACATGTTTTGGGTACTGATATTTTGCAGCTGATGTCTTCAACATTCCCTTGTGGTGTGATGCTAACTGTGAGGCACTGCTCTGTTTGAGGTGTCGTTACTTTAATCTGAGCTTTATTTTAACACAATATGACCATCAAAAACTGACTTATCTGAACTACAACAGGTGAGCTGATTTGTGCTGTTAAACAAGTCCCTCTCAAATAACATTACAGTCACAAGCTAGCTAGCATTAGCCAACAGTTTTTCAGTGAGTCACTCTCTCCTTTTTGTGTAAAATCAAACTTATGTCAGCATTTTGTGGATTTTATGTCCATGTTTTGTGTATATTTTGTCCTCACGTAGCCGCGGGCGCTCTCTTGTCCTCACACTGTTTCCATGTTGTATGTTTAGAGTGTGCACTTTGTTATGAGGTTATGCAGATGACATCACAGACTTTGGAACTTTATGAGTGAGTGACAACATTATATGAGTGTCAGTGGTGAGTAATGACATTTTCAATCAAATCTACAACTTTGATAAATATTTAGTTTGTACCTGACATTTAAAACAAGAAAATCAAGTAACCTGTAGATAAGCAGAGATGAGGTAAACCACAGGGAGCTGCAGACACACTCACTGATACACACTTTGGATCAGACTCAGATGAACTGAACCTTTCTCTCCTTAAATCACATGTTTCTGAGTCTGTGTGAGATTATTATTGTGGTGAAAACAGCAGCTCCACAGACAAATATGACACAATAAAAATCAAAGATACACATTTAGTCTGTTGAGCTGCTCATAGTTCTGCCTCAGTGTCAGTCAGTATGTTGAGGAGTATTTTTCAATAAGATGGTGTCACTGTATAACCTGTATACTTTGTGTGTAAATTTACATTTGCTGCAGCCTGATTCGTCTGCTCCGTCCACACACTGCTTCACTCCGTCACACTCTAAACTCTTGTGAACACAGCAGGACGAGTCACAGACCAACTGCCCCGGGCGACACGTGGAACCACACACCTCTGACGGAGAACAGAGAGGTGAGAACACGCAGAGAGCACACAGAGAACACAGAGAGAACATACAGAGAGAACACAGAGAAAACAGAACAGATAAACACACAAAGAACATACAGAGAATACAGAAAAACACAGAGAACATAGAGAATATAGAGAAAACACAGAACGCAGATAGAACATACAGAGAACACATAAAGAACATACAGAGAGCACGCAGAGAAAACAGAAAACACTGAACATACAGATAACACAGACAACATATAGAGAACACAGATAGAACATACAGAGAACACAAAGAATGCACAGAGAACATACGGAGAGCATGCAGAGAAAACAGAATACACAACATACAGATAACACAGAAAGAACATACAGATAACACAGAAAGAACATACAGAGAACACAGAAAGAACATACAGAGAACACAGAAAGAACATACAGAGAACACAGAAAGAACATACAGCGAACACAGAAAGAACATACAGAGAGCACGCAGAGAAAACAGAACACAGACAGAACATACAGAGAACACAGAATATACAGAGAACACAGAGATAGCACACAGCGAGCACACAAAGAGCAGGCAGAGAACACGACTGAACCTGGGTAACATAAATGTGACATCCTGTCCAGTGTTTTTATAATAAGAATAAGCTTTATTGTTGTCAGGGTTACAATGAAATCAGAGTTTGATTTGTCCACTACCTGGGGTCATAGGTTATTTTTATGGAATTAAAATCTTACATACTGTTCCTTTAAAGCTAGACTAATGTGACTTTTCTGATGGAAGGTTCACCGCCTGCTTGTCTCCATGGAGACGTTATTGTTTTGTCTGGAACGTTCCTCAGTATGGCATTAAACTTAACACCTGCCAAATCGATGCTGATTTTATGACAAAAACGTACCTTGGAAAAGATGCATTAGTGCGCTTTCTCCACAGATCTGACCCGTGACTTTTAGTTTAATGGTATACTGTGGGACTGTGGTGTACTGTTCCAGACAAAGCAATATCATCTCCAAGAAGACAGTCAGATGGTGAGCCTTCCATCAGAAATGTTACGTGATGCAGTTTTAAATGTTCTTTTACACAATACATCACCTTTCAAAAGGCTTTACTCACCAGCGACAGGAGGGGGCGCATTCCTCTCCAGAGCCGCTGCAACAGGAAACAGATCAAATTTGATGTGCAAATCAGTTAAGTGACAGTTTGTGGAAAACAAAGTTGAAAATAAAAGTACAAAAACCCCAAAAGTATTTGTGAGTTATAAAACCGAATCCCTCTGCCTCTGTCATCAGCACGAAAACTCAAAATACAGACACAGTTTATGCTCAAACTCTGACACCTAAACCTGCATTTCACTAAATAAAGCTGTTGTCATCTTTTTTTATTTGTGAAATTCATAGACTGTACATATGTCTGGATGTATCTGACACGTAAGCCTCCGTGTTCCAAACAGGAAGTGAGCATGGGCAGTTATGGAATTACCTCAATGATGTCATATCTGCTGCCCGTACCAACCTGGTAGTAAAACAATAAACTGCACCAAAATTGTCAAAGTAGAAAAAACTAGACCATGTTTTGGTAAAATTCTAAATATAACCATGTTTACTATGTTTTGGTGAAGCCTGACCTGTCAAATGCACTTTAAATCATTTCAAAATAAAGTCTAAACATGACTTTGTCCTGCTTGTGACCTGTGATCCCTCGGCATGCCGCCTCGCACGCCTCCGCAGACAGGAAGTTGTTGTAGTTTCCTTTGCAGCCGCCAAAAGTGAAGGTCCTGCAGATACCAAACACCGCATCATAGCGCCACCTGGTGAAGGACGCACGGCACGGGCCCACTTTTGGAGCAGCCAGGCAAAAGACTGGAGGAAAGAGGAGGGTTAGAACAGGGCAAAAACCGAGACTAAACCAGGTTTAAACCAGGACTAAAGCAGGACTAAAGCAGGACTGAACCACGACTGAACCACGACTGAACCACGACTGAACCACGACTGAAGCACGACTGAAGCACGACTGAAGCAGGACTAACAGGAGTGAATCAGGCCTGAATCAGGACTTCCAGCTTCCGGCTCTATTAACTCTGGCTCCAGTTCGCTTTTCATTGAAAAAAACGTGGCCCCTCTCTCTGTAACTGCTGTCAGGCTTGTCATTTTGGTCTTAAAATGTTTGTTAACCTGCTCTATATTCTTAAATTTTGCCATTTTGTCCCTAAGTCAAGATATTTCCCTGAGGTTTCTCCCACTAGCATTAGCAACAGGTTTTATTGACAGTGGGCGGAAAAGGGCGTTACCTTCAACAGCCTTGCTCCGAATTGGCTCTTTGGTTGCTACGATACTTGTGGTTGGAATTCCCAATGCGCAACTTGGCTCCAAAGTCGGCCATATAACTGCTAGCCTCGATGAACTTTATCTGACTGGAGCTGAAAGCCGTGGGTGACATCACACTCACTTCTTTATACAGTTTATGGGATAAACTAAAGCCAGTGTGAAAACTGGGAATGAACTGGGACTGAACTGGGACCAGGACAGGCATGTACGAGCTAGACCAACATTAAGGCAGGACTTGAACATGGCTGAATCCAGGGCTAAGGGAGAGCTAGGACTAAAACAAGACTAAACCCAAGCACTCTAATCACATTACAGACAAAATTTAATTTAATTTAATTCAGATTCTGGCCTAAATCTGAACCACTTTTCTAAGCCCCAAACCAAGATATGTGACCTGGTTTATGAATAATATCTATGTAATTACTGGGCCCATCCACTTCTCTGTCAGTGTAAATAAACTGAGGGGGAATTATTTTGTCACTATTGAAGGTTTTCAGATTGTAGACTGATGATGTCGTTCTCTCAGACACAGATCTTTTGATTACACTGGACTTTACCATGATATACCCAAAAGGTAAATTCACAAATGTTGAACCTGATCATTTCTATTAGAAACTAGAGTCAAGAACTCACTGTGTTACAACAACAATACACATCTGAGTTTGAACAATTGATACTTTGCAGTGACATCACGCTGAAGGTGATGTACGTCTATGGTGAAATGTTCAGTAGTTAGCATGGTGACACAACACACACATTAGAACGCTACAAAATAGTTTTAAGATCATAATAACAAAAAAATTAAAGTAAAATAAATTGATTTATTTTCATTTTCCTTTGATCAATCCGAGTGTTCATGGTCCTGTTTAGGAGTTTGATTTTACACAAAAAGGGGAGAGTGACTCACTGAAAAACTGTTGGCTAATGCTAGCTAGCTTGTGACTGTAATGTTATTTGAGAGGGACTTGTTTAACAGGACAAATCAGCTCACCTGTTGTAGTTTCAACTACATCAGCTCTTTATGGTCAGATTGTGTTAAAATAAAGTTCAGATTAAAGTCTATCTTGAGTAACAGCTGCAACATCAGCTGCAAAGTATCAGTATTCATTTGAGCTACCGACATCAGTGTTAAGTGTCTTTGAGTATCTTGAAAAGCGCTATATAAATAAAATGTATTATTATTATTATTATTAAATATGTTTGGACGACATAATGTGATAATGTCATCTGAAAGAACTCACGGCTGCTCTGCTCCGGCGTCAGGACTTGGACCAGGACCTCATCAGTAGCTGAGTTCCCGTGAGAGTCTGTCACTGTGAGCTGGAACCAGTAAGACCCGGACTGAAGACCAGAGACCCGGACTTGGTCTGGGTATTCGGTCTTCTGTGGAAAAAGAACACAGAGGGACTGAACCGGGACTGAACCGGGATAGGACTAGGACAGGATCAGCACCAACACAGGAAAGGACCAGGAGAGAAGTGGGACTAAACCAGGACTGAACCGAGACCTAATCAGAACTAAACAAGGGCTGAACAAAGACTAACCCAGGACTAGTCCAGGGCAGACCATGACAGGTCCATGACAGGTCCATGACAGGTCCAGGACAGGACCAGGACAGGACCATAAATGAACCTGGACTGAACCAGGACTAACCTCCATAGTGACTGTGCCATTAGCCCTCTTCAGGGTCCAGCTGTAGTCCTTGATCTCGTTTCCGGGGGCGTGGCTCTCGATCCCGTTCAGGACCACGGTCTCTCCAGGCTGCACCACTAAGTCCCGCCCCCCAACCGCAATTGGCGGCCGCTGTTCACCTGAGTGACATCACACACACCTGTCAGGAGCAGTGTCAGGAGTATAAATGCAGGTTGGGCCTCACCTTTTCTGGGCGGAGCCTTGAGGTAGGTCTGGTATAGCGCCTTAGTCACATAGGTCTGGTATCCACTCCGACCCTGGAACCTAGGGCGATATATTCAGTCAGGGGCATTTAAAAACAGGTCTAAACCAGGTCTAAACCAAGACAAAAGCAGGTCTGAACCAGGTCTGAACCAAGTCGACAGGCTCACCTGTTGCAGACGAAGCGGTTTCTGTAGACGCAGTCGAACAGTGCACATGCGCCGTTGGGCTCCATGAGCGCGAGGTTGCACAGCGGGTCTTCACAGCAAGCGCCCTCGCACTCGTCTGAACTCTGCGCATGCGCTGTGGCCAGCAGCACCGCGCCCTGTTTGACCGCGTCCTCCGTGTCCAGCACGAAGTCCGCGCGGTATCCTCCGCTGCAGTACGCGTCTGCCGCTCCGCCGCGCCGCACCGCGACAAGGAGCGGCAACAGGACCAGCAACAGGACCAGCAGCCGCATTGGACTCACAGGGAGGGCTGGGTTTAGTCCTGTTTAGTCCCGGTCCAGTCCAGATTTACTCCTGGTTTAATACAACTTTATTATGGCTCTAGTTCTAGTTTAGTCCTGGTTTCAGTCCCGATTTAGTCCCGGTTTACTCCTGGTTTAGTTCCAGTTTAGTCCGGGTTTGGTCCTGGTTCCAGTCCGTGCTGTGGCGCTCTCAGGTGTGTCTCACCTGCTGAAAACAGGAAGAACCACGTCTTTTCTCACGCCCTGCGGTCACGTGACACTTGTGCAGCACTTAAGTTTAGGTCACTTGCAGATATTGTGCTTGTGTACTTTAATCTTAGCATGATGTCATAGACACAGTAGTAACGGTACTATATAAACTACATAATCACATGTAGCTCCTCTGTCACGTGTTTACGACACAGTGAGACTAAATACGGCTCATTTTGAACAGATGAATATTTCTACACTAATGTGGACAGTGGTGGAAAGAGTACTGCACATTTAGACTACAGTTACATGGCTAAAAATGTACTCAATTGCAAGTACAAGTATTGCTGCCAAAATTGAACTTAGGTAAAAATAAAAAGTACACATGAAAAATACTACTTATTTTTAACAGATCTTTAGCAACATGTTAGATCAGTATTTTATATATGCAAGATGTCAAATCTGCTGCAAGTAGAGTGTTTGTACTCAGTTACTGTAAGGTGAGTATTTGTACTCAGCTACTTTGGCCTTTGACATGATTTATAATCTGCAGTGTCACCGTGGGCCTTTGACATCTTTCACTGCACTAAAACACATGCAAGAGCATTTTATTTAAGATTTTACTAAAACATTTACATTTTTACCCCCAGTTTTGCTATTTTTAAGTTTCAAATTTTACTTCCTCGTTGGAAATAATGACATAACTTTAGAGAAATCCAATACTGTTACCTAGCAACCATGTACTACACTGGGCCAAAACTCCTATAATGTGGGAGCTGGAATCGCACCACCAACCTGTGTGTGTTTATGTTGAGAACAGGATTTGAACCTTTGGGCAAACACTACCAACTGAGCCACCTGCATGTCCATGTGTATCCTTTAGGGGGCAGTAGTGCTCTTTGGTCCAGGGTTCTGAGGCAGAGGGGTTCATGGGTAATGTAGTCTGCAATGACATCATCGTTTTTCCACTGTCTCACTATAAAAACAGCTTATAATTATCTAGGACTAAACCGGGACTAAACTGGGACTGAACCAAGAATGAACCAAGACTGAACCAGGACTAAACCAGGACTGAACCAAGACTAAGGCAAGTACTCATGTAAGAGTAAAGTTACTTCAAAATCTTATTATTCAAGTAAGTACCAAGAAATTACCCAAGTGAGAATGAAGTATTTGGGTACTCAAGTATGAGTAACTTAAGAGTAACTTAAAGAATGAACAAAATCTGAGACAAATCATATCTGAAGGAGCTCTCTCTCCCCTATTCCTTTTTTCTCGCTCCTCTCTCTCTTCCCCCTTTGTCTCCTCTTCCTTTTCGCTCTACCTCCACTCTCTCCTCTTTTCTCTCTCCCTCCTCTTCCTCCTCTCTCCTCTCCCCTTTTATTTCTCTTCTCTCTCTCTCCTTCTGTCTCCCTCACTCACTCTCTCCTCTTACTCCTCTCACTCTTTCTCCTCTTCTTCTCTCTCCTCTCTCTCTTGCTCTCTCTCTTCTTCCTCCCCTCTCTGTCTCTTTCTCTCTCACTCTCCTCTTCTCTCTCTCCTCTCTCTTGCTCTCTCTCTTCTCTTCCTATCTTGCTCTCTCTCTCCCTCTCCTCTTCCTCTCTCTCTCTCGCTATCCTCTTTCTCTCTCTCACTCTCCCCTTCCTCTTCTCTCTCGCTCTCTCTCTTTCTCTCTCTCTCCTCTTCCTCCTCTCTCTCTCTTCCTCTCGTTTCAGAGGCCCCACAAATCTGGAAACTGTTATGCAGCATTTAAGGTTCACTGCAATAATCACAAAAACTTAAAATACAACCAGGACTAAACCAGGACTAAACCAGGCCTGGACCAGGACTAAATCAAGACCAAAGCAGAACTAAACTAGAATCGAACCACGACTGGACCAGGGCTAAATCAGGGCTAAATCAGGACTAAACCAGGACTTAACACAAGATCCTGACACATGTGAATGAGCTGTAGTTTGAAGTGTTTGATCTGAAGCATTTTTGGACCTGCTCACTTCCTGTTTCTTTCATTCTGTCAAAAATAAACAGCTCAGTTTCAGATGAAACACTGTCTCCTGCTCCCTCTGTGACACCAGCACAAGAAATGTGTATTTTTATGAAACCAAACATGTCCAGATTTGATCAGACGCTTACCAGCTCCGCCGCTGCCATGATGACATCACGTTTGTTTTATGTGACGACCTTTGACCCTGAAGGAAACTGAATATTTTGACTTTTAAATCATTAAAACATTTCACATTTAATCCAGTCCAGGTTTTTATGAGGCATATCTGTAAACACCAAGAACATCTGCTCCTCTGACCCTCTCTTCTTCTCCTCTGACCCTCTCTCCTGCCCCTCTGACTGTCTCTTTTGGTCCTCTAACCCTTTCCCCTTCTGCTCTGACCCTCTCTTGTGCTTCTCTGACCCTCTCTTCTTCTCCTCTGACCCTCTCTCTTGCTCCTCTGATCCACTCCTCCGCTTTTCTGTATCCTCTGCTCCTCTGACCTCCTCTCCTGCTCCTCTGACCCTCTTCTTCTCCTCTGACCCTTTCCCCTCTGACCCTCTCTCCTGCTCCTCTGACCATCTCTTATTTTTCTCTGACCCTCTTCTGCTCCTCTGACCCTCTCTCCTGCTCCTCTGACCATCTTTTCTTTTTCTCTGACCCTCTCCTCTGCTCCTCTCTCCTCTAACCTTCTCTCCTGCTACTCTGATCCTCTCCTCTGACCCTCTCTCTTTCTCCTCTGACCCTCTCTCCTGCTCCTCTGATCCTTTCATCTGCGCTTCTGTATCATCTGCTCCTCTGACCCTTCCCTCCTCCTCTGACCCTCTCTCTTCTGCTGAGTAGAGACAGAGAGGGGGAGAAGAGAGAGAGACAAAGAGGGAGGAGACAAGAGAGAGACAGAGAAGGGGGGAGAGAGGGGGGGGAGGAGAGAGGGAAAGAGAGACAGAGAGGGGAGGCGAGAGAGAGAGTGACGGGGGGAGAAGAGACAGAGAGGGAGAAAGACAGAGAAGATGAGAGGGAAAGAGACAGAGGGGGGAGGAGAGAGGGAGAGAGAGAAAAGATGGGAGTGATGAGAGGGAGGTGCAGAGGAGTGGGACAGAGGAGCAGAGGAGGGGGTGAGGAGAGGGTCAGAGGAGCAGAGTGTCAGAGGAGGACTTTCTGATTACAAATATAAAAATGAGATGGAACACATTAAAATTTTCAGTAGTTTTATTGAAAAATGCCTCTTTTGTTCCTGAAATAAATAAGAAATTGGGCTGATTCAAACTGACTCCTGATGTGATGACAACAACAACAGCTTAAATGTAAATAAACATGTAAATAAACATATGTAAAAGTACACAGAGTCATGTGACCACAGAATGACGTCATGTTTTTCTCTTAAAGGGACGTGACACAGAATGACGTCATGTTTCTCTTAAAGGGACGTGACACAGGTTTAACTGAAGCTCGTATGTTACACGCGCAGACGCACAAATCATTTATCAAAAAGAAAAAACCCACGGAGCTACGGTGGCCCTGAAGGCCAAAACTCCACCAGCGGCATGACAGCTCAGAAACTCATATGGATAAAATACAAACTGCTAAAACATGAGGAGGGTTCAAATAGAGCCCAGGAGAGATCTCTAGATTACTCAAACATGATGACGTCTAAAACCTCTTCAGACGTGTTTTTGATGAGGACCAACGTTAGAACATGGGAGAAAAATACAACAGTGGATTTGGGATTTTTTTCCTCTTTAAAATTCAGATTCATGGCTTTTTTGTAAATGTGTCCTGAGTGTTTCACAGAGGAGGATGGTGACTCGTTAAAATGATTTATTTAAACAGTGATAAATTAAAGTTAAATAAAATATCTGTACCATGAGACATAAACAGGAGTGGTTTGACCTTCAGGGCCTCCGTAGCTTTCTCCTTTAACCCTTTCATTCCCACACAAATATTCACAGACATATGAAACTCCTCCAGGTGGTGGCGCTGTTGCTTCAGACTGGTCTTGTTGGAGCAGAGGGCCGTGTGCAAAGCTAATTTCTGGTTCTTAGAGACCTCCTCTGGACCCGGGACTGAGTCTCGTCCAGAGCCTGGACTGGGGACTGGCCTGAGGCGACAGGAAGAGGAGCTGACTCCGGGACTTTTAAAATAAAAGACGTTAAAAGAGGCGGGACCACAGTCTCAGATCTGAACGCTCTCATTCTGATTAAAATGTCACTCTTTTCTTTTGGCTGAGACTCAGATCATTTAAAGTTAGTATGAGATTTTTATCATTCTCCAAGTGTGACTTAAACTGTTGTAAATGTAAATGATACTTTTACACAAATCAGTAACTCATTTGTCATTTCATCACACTGATGACATCATCACACTGATGACATCATCATATGACATCACACTGGGAGAATTCTGTCCAAACAATTTACACAAAAACACATTTTTCTGAGGCTTTAAACAGGATTTCAATAAAATAAAGTAATTTTTTTCTTATGTTTGTATTTGTCAATATGAATGTGTATGTATGAATTTGTGTGACATTAGAGGAGCTTTGGCCCAGTGTACCGCACGGTTGCTAGGTAATAGTTATGGAATGTCTGTGTTTCAGATGACATCACCACATCTATAGTCCAATCATATTTAACACAGATGAAGCAGATAACGTGAATCTTGTTCAAACTCAGATGTGTGTTGTTGTAACACAGTGTGTTCTTGGATCTAGTCTCTAATAGAAATGTGTGAATTTACCCTTTTGGATATTTCATGGTAAAGTCCAGTGTAATCAATAGAACTGTGTCTGAGCCGTTTGAGAGTATGATATCGCCTTGTGTGATGTCATCATTTCAGATTAGGAAGCAAAAAAATGAAATATTAAAAAAAAGGAAAACTCTTAAATATAATGAGCTTAAGTGTTTTAGTGAAATGAGTGTGAGCTGTCAAAGGTGCTTCAAGGTGAAACATGGAGACACTTCAGCTTTGTTTTGAATATGATTTTAACACTAACTGAGTTTGTTGATTCTTTGAATAATCGTCTGTTCGAGATTGGTCCGTGGTTGCTGTGGCCTGAGTGATATGTGGACACGCCTCTTTGCTTTCGCCATTTTCCAGTTTTCATAAAATAAAATACATAAAAATAAACACAAATAAAGTATAGTGTGTGTGCTGGATAAGTGAGCAGCCAGTTTGAAGCAGAGAAGTCATTTAACCCTTTGCAAACCTCGGCGGAACAACAGGTTTAGAGGCAGTCTGTGAAGGAGAACGGACTTTAAAAACATAGAGGAGCACCACCTGTTGACATCACGAGGTGGAGCTATGCAGAGAGGGAGATAGATTAAATTTGCAGGATTGCTGAAATGTGTAAAGAAAGAGATTCAATACTGACTCCAATTTCACAATGATAATAAAAACACTCTTTCTTTTCCGCATTAAATAGTAGTACATTCTTTCGCCAGGGGACACTGCACTTGAACAGGGTTAAAGTCCCACTGCGGAACATTTCACCAAATTGGAATCGGGTTACAGAGAGGAAAGTCAATTCTAAATCCTGTTTAATTCCATGTGAGGTTTACAGAGGGTTGAGCACTTCCTGGTTTGTTCAGACTCAGTGGTTGCTATGAGTAACTCAGGCTTAGATGATCCAGTCTGGGGTTAGTCAGACTTGGTGAGTAGTTGGTTATTGGCTCGGTGACTGGCTGAGCCGACGGTTTGAGTCGAGCTGGGTTGAACCGGTTAGTGCTGTGCTGCGTTTGAGTGAAAATTAGACTCTTTAACGACGTGAACCTGAAAATGACGAGCCAGAGTCAGAGCAGCGAACGCATCACACGTTAGTCAGGCTTAAAAACATCAGTCAGGATTAATTGGATCAAAATGCAGGTTTAGTTTGAGTTAAACACATGCATTTGAGCCCAGGCAGCGGGCAGACACAGGAGGACTGAGGCCCAACAGGACTAACCCAGGACCAGGACTAACCCAGGACTAACCCAGGACTAACACAGGACTAACACAGGACCAGGACTAACACAGGACCAGGACTAACCCAGGACTAACCCAGGACTAACCCAGGACTAACACAGGACTAACACAGGACTAACACAGGACTAACACAGGACCAGGACTAACACAGGACTAACCCAGGACCAGGACTAACCCAGGACTAACCCAGGACTAGGACTAACACAGGACTAACCCAGGACCTGGACTAAACCAGGACTAACCCAGGACCAGGACCAAACCAGGACTAGCCCAGGACCAGAACTAAACCAGGATTAACCCAGGACCAGGACCAAACCAGGATTAAAGCAGGACTAACCGAGGATCAGGACTGAACCAGGATTAAACCAGGACTAACCAGGATCAGGACCGAACCAGGATTAAACCAGGACTAACCCAGGATGAGGACCAAACTAGGAATAAACAAGGACTAACCCAGGATGAGGACCAAACTAGGACTAAACAAGGACTAACCAGGACCAGGATCGAACCAGGACTAAACCAGGACTAACCAGGATCAGGACCGAACCAGGATTAAGTCTAAATCAGACCCAATCCAGGTCTAAACCAGAGCAAAGGATTAAATCAGGTCTAAACCAAGTCTAAACCAGCTGTAAACAACGACAAGACCAGGCTCAAATCCAGGACTAAATCGGGACTCAATCAGGTCTAAACCAGGAATAAACAAGGACTAAACCAGGTCAAAAGCAGGTCAAAACCAGGACTAAACCAGGACAAAACCAGATCTAAAACAGGTCTAAACCAGGACTAAACCAGGTCTAAATCAGAACTAAACCATCAGAAAACCAGATCTAAAATAGGTCTAAACCAGGTCTGAACCAGGCCCAATTCAGAACTAAACCAGGACTAAATCAGGTCTAAACCAGGACTAAATCAGGTCTAAACCAGGACTAAACCAGATCTCAGTCTTCCTCCAAACCCTGCAGTGCCTGAGGTTGAGTTGAGTTAATCCAGACTAGTTTAAACCACGGTGGGTCTAAACCCGATGTGGCACTCACCCGCGTAGCTCTGACCGTTGTAGGGGATGCCCACACACTGTGATGAGTCGCAGTACCCAGCCGGACCAGGCGGGCCTCGGATACCCGGGTACCCCTGTCTGCCAGGGGGTCCACGGGCACCAGCAGAACCAGGCAGGCCAGGAGGACCAGTCCTGGTCTCACCAGGGGGGCCTGAGGGACAGTGAGAGGGGTTAGACCACGGATCAGGACTGAACCAGGATAAACCAGACCTGTACAAGGACTGAAGCAGGACTGAAGCAGGACTAGATGGGAATAGGCTTGTCACAATACTTATTATAGATTAATTGCTCAATACATGAAGGCAAAAAAAATCTTTTTGGGGATTTGTACCATTTCTCTACATGAATTGAAACTTTTGTATTTTGTGTGTATAAACATCTCGATTGAAGATGATTAAAATACTGAACATCTACGACTGATGATCTGAACTTTACCCTGATACAAACAGTTTAAGTGTTTCTTCATATTTTTACATTTTCATAGTTTATTTAAAAAGGACAAGACAGAATTAGACACAATTAACTTTGTGTCTGTAGCCTCAGTGTTATAGTCTAATGTGATGTGTCATACAGACCTGAGGGCCTCAGTGTTATAGTCTAATGTGATGTGTTATACAGACCTGGGGGGCCTCGGGGGCCCTTGGGTCCCACCACAGATGTGCCTCTGTCGCCCTTCTCTCCTGGGGATCCTGAGGAGACACAGACAGACACACACAGACAGACAGACACACAGACACACACAGACACAGGTAGACACACACACACGCACCCCCCCCCCCCCCCCCACACACACAGACAGACACACAGACACGCACAGACAGAAACACAGACACACACAGACACACACAGACACAGACAGACACACAGACACAGACAGACATACAGACACAGACAGACACACAGACACAGACAGACACACACAGACACAGACACACAGACACAGGGGTAACTGAGTGAGCAGCAAAAACAAGTACAAGATGAAATCTTCAAACCATGCGCTTATTCTTTGTACATATTTATACACACGCACACACATACACACACGCACACACACACATATATATATCTGTGTGTTTTACAGTTCAGATCCTATTTCCTTTAGAAGAGTTTTAGTTCTGTCTGAAGTTTTATGATCCTACCCTTCGCTCCTGTCAATGTTCAGAGCAACAGCCTCTCCCCCCCTCTCTCTCCTAACCTCTCAACTCTCAACTCTCCTCCCTCTGCTAGCTCTCACTTCTCTCCCCCTCCCTCTGCTAGCCCTCACTTCTCTCCCCTCCCTTGCATCTGCTCCTCTCTATGTTCTTTGTTAGCTCTCTCTCACTCCCCTTCTCTTTTCTCTCCTGGCTCCCCCTCTCTCCCTTTCCTCCCCCCATCTCTAACCTCTTGCTCTCCTCTCCTCCTCTCCTCTTGCTGGTTCTTATCCCTCTCCCCTCCCTCCCCGCTGTTTTTTACCTTTATCTCCCACTCTGTCCCCTTTCTCCCTCCCTCCCCTGTCAGTTCTTACCTCTCTCTCCATTTGTGTCTCCCCTCTCTCCCTCCCTCCCTCCCTCTTGCAGCTCTTTACCTCTCTCTCCTCATTCCCCTTTGTCATGTCTTACCTCTTTCTCCCTGCAGCCCTTGCTGACCTGGGCTCCCAGGGAAGCCATTGCGTCCGGCGGGGCCAGGCTCTCCTCTGGGTCCCATGGGTCCAGAGGGTCCAGAGGGTCCTGGGGGTCCGGGGAGTCCGGGGCTGTTACTGCTGCGATACTGACCGTTAGGAATCTGATTCAGAAGAGTGTTCACGCGAGTCATCTGAGCTGTAGAGAGAGAGAGAGAGAGAGACACACAAGAAGAGTGGAGAGGAGAGGAGAAGAGAAGAGGAAAGAGAGAGAGGGAAAGAGAAGAAGAAGAAAGACAGGAGAAGAGAAGGAGCAAGGAGGGGAGAAATGAGAAAGAGAGATAGGGAAAGAGGAGAGGAGTAGTAGTTGAGGGAAGGCAAAGAGATAAGAGGAAAAAAACAAAAAAGAGAGGAGAGGAATAAGGATGAGAGAAAGGAAGGAGAGAGTCGAGGTTAATTGAGTAAAAAGAGTCTGAATAAGGCTGAGCCAGACTTAAATGATCTTGATTAAACAGAGGCTTGTTGTACTCACAGTTGACGATCTGCTCACAGACCTGACGAGCGATCGACCTCATCATGTTCTGAGGAGCAAAGTCCCCCTGGAACACATCGAGACTCCATCAGGACTAAAACAGGACTGAAGCAGGACTGAAGAGGGACTAAACCAGGACTGAAAAGAGGGACTAAACCAGGACTAAAGAGGAATTAAACCAGGACTGACGAGGAACTAAACCAGTACTGACGAGGAACTAAACCAGTACTGATGAGGAACTAAACCAGGACTGAAGAGGAACTAAACCAGGACTGAAGAGGAACTAAACCAGTACTGAAGAGGAACTAAACTAGGACTGAAGAGGAACTAAACCAGGACTGAAGAGAGACTAAACCAGGACTGAAGAGGAACTAAACCAGGACTGAAGAGGAACTAAACCAGGACTGAAGAGAGACTAAACCAGGACTGAAGAGGAACTAAACCAGGACTGAAGAGGAACTAAACCAGGACTGAAGAGAGACTAAACCAGGACTGAAGAGGAACTAAACCAGGACTGAAGAGGGACTAAACCAGGACTAAAGCAGGTCCTCATATGGGCTTGTAGGGTCCGTTCACTAGATCATGTTCATCTAAATGATGATTTAAAATCCAGAACTCACTCTCTCTCCTTTGTCTCCCTTCAGACCAGCCAGACCCTGTGAGACAACAAACACAGAGATTAAGCAAAACCACTGCAGTGCTGTAGTAGTAGTAGTAGTTGTAGTAGTAGTAGTATTAAAGATAACTGAACCCACAGGTGTGCCGTTGTCTCCTGGTTTTCCTGGAGGTCCTGAGTTTCCCTGGACTCCTGGAGATCCTGGAGGTCCCTGGAACATCAGACAGGATCAGATGTAGGGACAGAGACAGAGACAGGTGCAGAAGAGACAGGAGCAGAGACAAGAGCAGAGGCAGAGACAGGAGCAGAGATAGATGCAGAGACAGGAGCAGAGGCAGAGACAGGAGCAGAGACAGGAGCAGAGACAGGTGCAGAGGCAGAAACAGGAGCGGAGACAGGTGCAGAGGCAGAGACAGGAGCGGAGACAGGTGCAGAGGCAGAGATGGGAGCGGAGACAGGTGCAGAGGCAGAGACAGGAGCAGAGACAGGTGCAGAGGCAGAGACAGGAGCAGAGACAGAGACAGGAGCAGAGATAGAGACAGGTGCAGAGAGAGAGACAGGAGCAGAGATAGAGACAGGTGCAAGAGAGAGACAGGAGCAGAGATAGAGACAAGTGCAGAGACGGGAGCAGAGACAGGAGCAGAGATAGAGACAGGAGCAGAGATAGAGACAGGTGCAGAGAGAGAGAGACAGGAGCAGAGATAGAGACAGGTGCAGAGAGAGAGACAGGAGCAGAGATAGAGACAAGTGCAGAGGCAGAGACAGGTGCAGAGAGAGAGAGAGACAGGTGCAGAGAGAGAGACAGGAGCAGAGATAGAGAAAGGAGCAGAGATGGAGACAGGAGCAGAGATAGAGACAGGAGCAGAGAGAGAGACAGGGGCAGAGAGAGAGACAGGAGCAGAGATAGAGACAGGAACAGAGATAGAGACAGGGGCAGAGATAGAGGCAGGTGCAGAGAGAGAGACAGGTGCAGAGAGAGAGACAGGAGCAGAGATAGAGACAGGAGCAGAGATAGAGACAGGTGCAGAGAGAGAGACAGGAGCAGAGATAGAGACAGGTGCAGAGAGAGAGACAGGCGCAGAGATAGAAACAGGAGTAGAGACAGGCGCAGAGGGTCAGATGGTGTAGAGACATGGGTCAGTCAGGTTTGGTCGACTGGTACAGGGGCATATCTGAGTGCAGACTGACACTCACCATTGGACCTGGAGCTCCTCTGGGTCCTGCGGGTCCTTCTTTCCCCTGAGGGCCCTGCAGGGGATAGCACAGTGTGTTTCAGTGATGGTCTTAGTACAAACAGGAAGATTAACATAAACTGTTGCTCACCCGGACTCCGGCTGGTCCTATGGGTCCAGTGGGGCCTGGAGGTCCTGAAAGACCCTGGAACCAAAGAAGACTTTTCACTACTGCTCTGGAAAGACCTGGATCAGACCTGGTTCAAGCCTGGCCCAGACCTGGTTCAGGGTCCACAGTGTGATGTCACCCACAGCATTCAGCTCCAAATGAAGCTCATCAAGGCTAGCAGTTATAGCGGCTAATCTGGAGCCCACTTACAGATTTGGAATTCTAACTGTGAGTATCATAGCAACTAAAGAGCCAATCAGAAGCGAGGGTGTTAAAGGTAATGCCCCTTCCCACCTCCACCGCTGGTTAAGCAGAGAGCACTTAGAAATGTTGTCAATCATACATTAGGAAAGAAGGCACCTGATTGGTCTGCTATTGATGTTGATTAGGACTATGGCACTAAACTGAATTAATCAAATAAATTTGATTAATCCGGGTTTTTAATAATTGAGATTTTGAAAAATTATGAAATCGTGAAATCGATAATTATTATGAGACAAGTTTACTCATGAATTTCATACTTAAGTAGTTGTGCAATTGCAATCAAATATCTATACAAATGTAACTGAAGGCAGGTTTGAAACAGTCCCTGTTGAAAGAACAGTCCCCGTTTTAAAGAACAGTTTCCGTTCTTCCATTCAAATCCTAATCGATTGAGATGATATTTTTTGGCAATATTGCTCAGCCCTAATGTTCATATCTTCATTTAGGGACAAAATAGTGAAATGATAGAGCTGACTCACAGCCATGCTCCCTTCCTAGGTGCAAGGCGGCGGCTAGTGGGTTAGCTATATATATATATAATATATATATATATATATATATATATATATATATATATATATATATATATATATATATATATATATATATATAGTCTATGGCCCAGAGCAGGTCTCTGAGTTTAAGGTGATTTAGTGCCATAGTAAAATGTGTCGTAAAAAGGCTTTTACAGAAACATTTGGTTTAATTTATGAATCACAAGCCGTATTATTACAGCATTACCCAAAGATCTTAGACCTCATTACACCTGGATCCTTTGAGTCCCTGCGGAAAAGTATTTTGTAAGTGCCCCCCCCCCCCCGTCTATATGTCGTCACCTCATAAAGAAGAGCCAGACACATGATTTACTGTGGGATTACAGGGGATTAGGAGCTCCTGGAAAGAGGCCGGGGAGCTGTCTAAGACCTGGAGAGTGCTAAAGTATCCATCAGGAGGAGCCAGAGCATCACAGAGAAACCCACCTTCTGCCCAGGTAAACCTGAGTCCCCAGGGTCTCCTTTAGGTCCTGGACGGCCCTGAAATCAAATCAAAAAAGTATTAAGAACAGACAGAAACAAGAGGAAGACCAAAGAGGAGCAGAAGAGAGGGTCAGAGGAGCAGAGGAGAGGGTCAGAAGAACAGAGGAGAGGGTCAGAGGAGCAGAGGAGGGGGAGGAGAGGGTCAGAGGAACAGAGGAGAGGGTTAGAGGAGCAGAGGAGGGGGAGGAGAGGGTCAGAGGAACAGAGGAAAGGGTCAGAGGAGCAGAGGAGGGGGAGGAGAGGGTCAGAGGAACAGAGGAGAGGGTCAGAGGAGAAGAGAAGAGGGTCAGAGGAGGAGAGAAGAGGATCAGAAGAGCAAAGGAGAGGGTCAGAGGAGGAAGGAGAGGATGCAGGGGAGGATCAGATGGTGCATAGGATACTCACAGCCTCTCCGGGGATGGACAATCCGCTGGGGCCCTGAGGTCCAGGAAGGCCCATGGGTCCTGGGGGTCCATTGTCTCCTCGAGGTCCGATGGGGCCCTGGGCAGAGAGACATAGGGTAAATACCATTAGATGCGTCTCCTTTCATTTGAAGCACAGATATTGTAATATTTTATTTAAAGACAGTACAGAGATTATAAAGACAAAAGATGCTCCGTGCCAGATTTAGCTTTGCGCTCCTTTCCATGTGCAGTCCTTGAGCAGGTTTAGACAGAAGTTTATTTAGGTAAAAGCACCTCTTAGAACAACATTTCATCAACTGCAATGCTTCCTAAAACTGTCCTGTTTCTCTATGACACAAAAGTGACTCTTGTGAGCTTTAAGCCATGTTATAATGCCGTGACCTCCTCAAACACACACCTGGAGTTGTGTTTTGTTTCATCCACATATATTTGAGTAACACTTGATTAGTCTGTCTACATCTCCAAACCTCAAAATGCTCCGTTCCACCTTGTGATGTCATGAAGTGGTAGTTTAAGTTAACAGCTCTTTTTACCTTTAGTTCAGTAGAGATTGACAATAGTCAGTAGAGGGTTGAAATCATTCAAATGATTCTAGTGAAGTTGTATGGAGTTTAAAAACATAGTGGAGCACTTCCTGTATTACCACTTGACATCACAATGTGGAACAGTGTTTTCTGTTTGCAAGAAAGATTTCATCCTAAATCTGCAGGGTTTGTGTGTTAAACATGTGTGATTGAAACAAAACACAACTCCAGGTCTGTTTGTGACGAGGAAACAACATAATATAGATCAGAAAATAAGCCTAATAATGCATTCAAAAACAATAAAATTTCACATTACCACATGAAATACAAAGATTTCAAAATCCTAATTATCTTCTGAAAAAGACAAAGTCCCAATTCATCATTATCACTATCCTCTAAAATGTACAGTTCATCAACGACATTAGTCACACAACATATGTCTACACAATACAGATACTCACAGGAGGGCCCGTCTCTCCACGCTCTCCTCGAGGTCCTTTGCTTCCAGGAGCGCCCTAAAAACATAAAGAATCAGACAAGAAGACAAGAAGATTTCTCCCAACTCTTTTTTCTTATATTAATGACTATTTGGTTGTTTTCCCTGAACATAAACTCTACAGATATTAAAACTCTAGTGGCATTTGAGCTGCAGACCATTCAGATGAACAGTCTCCCCATCCCACATTTAACCAGAACACTCTGGAACATTTCAACCAAGAAGCTCAAATATTCAGGATTTCTGAAGTTAAAAGTAATGGAAATTCTAAACCAGGATTAACCCAAGACTAAACCAGGACTAACCCAAAAGTAAACAAGGACTAAACCAGGACTAACCCAAGACTAAACCAGGACTAATGCAAAAGTAAACAAGGACTAAACCAGGACTAACCCAAGACTAAACCAGGACTAACGCAAAAGTAAACCAGGACTAAACCAGGACTAACCCAAAACTAAACCAGGTCTGAACTAGGACTGACCCACGAATAACCAGGTCTGAACCAGGTCTAAACCAGGTCTAAACCAGGACTCACCCAAGACTAAACCAGGTCTAAACCAGGTCTAAACTAGGTCTGAACCAGGTCTGAACCAGGTCTGAACCAGGTCTGAACCAGGTCTGAACCAGGTCTAAACTAGGTCTGAACCAGGTCTAAACTAGGTCTGAACCAGGTCTAAACCAGGTCTAAACCAGGTCTAAACCAGGACTATTACAGGACTGAATTTGTCTAAACCTCAGAGCATTTATCAGTGGGATAATCCCAAACAGCCAAAGGAGTAGCAGATGTTGAAGTGAGTGATGCCTCCTCCAGTGACACAAACCATCTCTGTCTAGACACGTGAGTTCGTTCAGGCAGATTCTTCATAAAGACTCAAGTTTTTTCCACAAACTCGGCTCGGCTCAGTGGAAAATCTCTTTTATCTGTCCTTTAAGTCCACTTAAAAATCTTAAAAATGTCTTTCTTTCGTAAACAGCTGCATTAAGTCAATCTGATTATCCGAAACATAACTCTCAGAAGAGCTGCCTCCCGTTTGGAAAGTCCTGGTCTAGTTCTGGTCCATGTCCAGATCCTGGTCTGGATCCTGGTCCAGACTGGTTTATTTGCTTTGTAAATGAAACGTAAGGACTGAGTGATTTTTTAAAAGTAGTTTTTTATGAAGTGCAGAGTTGACATGACTCAGGAGCAGAGGCTGTGAACACGAGGAGGGTCCCGGGTTCATGAAAGGACACAGTTTGGGTTAAAAGTTTAAATAATGGTCTCAAATAAAACGATTTAAACAAAGATTTAACCAGGAATAAGTCATCACTAAAGTCACAGTGGACTTAAACTGGCCCTGCACAGTAGCATGGGCCCTGCTCCTCTGTGCTGGGGGTGCTGGGGAGGTGTTCCTGTTCCTGTCAAACCGGGAGGAGGCCTTACGGAAGACCCAGGACATGTTGGACCTACTATTTCTCTCAACTGGCATAGGAGTATTTATAGAATAACTGAAAATAACTCATGTTTCTTGAATGTCTCTCATCTGAGTGAGTTTAACGTCTCACATATAAACTGTAAACAGACGTGACTGAGTGTGACGTCAGCCACAGCGTTCAGCAAATAATGCTCATAGAGGCTAGCAGTTATAGGTTATATGTTGTTGTTGTAACACAGTGAGTCTCTAGTCTCTAATAGTAATGATCAGGTTCAACATTTGTGCTTTTACCTTTTGGATATTTCATGGTAAAGTCCAGTGTAATCAATAGAAAGTCTAGTGTAATCAATAGGGGAAACTGCCTCTGTCTCTGGGAGTATGACATTATCACATTTGACAGTCTGAGTGTGAGATATGTGCACATTAAGCCCCATTCACACAGACTCCTCTACACTGTCAGATCAAAAATGCAGGAAATCAGTTCTGGCTTTGTTCACACATGATCCTGTTCTGGCAAATGCAGGTAAATTCAGGGGTCAGGCTGCATGTGTGAATGGGGCTTTAGGGTATGTGTGTTTGTGTACATGTGTGTATGAGTGTGAGAGTGTGTGTGAAAGCTAAAGTGCTAAACAGAGACTCACCACTGGCCCCTGGGGGCCTGGCAGGCCACTGGACTGAGAGGTGCAGGTGCAGGCATTTGGGAGAGCAGGACACTTCAGCTCATCCCTCTGTCAGAAGAGAGAGAAGGTTATTCACATAAGAGAGAGAGTCCTGCTTTAGTCCAGCTTTAGTCCTGGTTTAGTCCTGGGTTAGGCCTGGTTTAGGCTAGTATTAGTCTAGTTTAAGTCCTGGTTCAGTTCTTGTTTAGTTCTGTCTGATGACTCTCTGGTCACATTAATGATGTTGTAATTTAAAGTTCAAAAGTCCCAGTTTTGGGTGGAACCTTGAAGCTAATTCAAAAGTAAGTGCTAATATCTGTGGACCACATGTAGACTGGGTCGGGACCTGGGTTTGAGGGATTCCAGAGACCAGGCCAAGTTTGAGTCTAGTCCAGGTTTGATCCTCAAAGAGCGTGTAAAATATGCAGAGATGGACTGGAAATCATTGTCATGATGGATGGCGTCTTTAGTAAATCCCATAGTTTACTCTGTCCTGGGATCGATTGGGCCTAAACCCAACTATTGTATTCTTAATGTTGTTTTTATTAGTGTAGCTATGGTAGCTACAATAGTAAAAGCAGCAGGAGTATTCAGGGTAGTAGCAGTAGTATTCGGGGTAGTAGTATTAGCAGCA
The DNA here is from genome assembly GCF_009829125.3 of Periophthalmus magnuspinnatus. Taxonomy (NCBI): domain Eukaryota; kingdom Metazoa; phylum Chordata; class Actinopteri; order Gobiiformes; family Gobiidae; genus Periophthalmus; species Periophthalmus magnuspinnatus. The sequence goes on along the minus strand of NC_047149.1, from coordinate 2,798,944 downwards.
GTAGTATTCGGGGTAGTAGTATTAGCAGCAGTAGTATTCAGGGGAGTAGTATTACTAGCAGCAGTATTCGGGGTAGTAGTATTAGCAGCAGTAGTATTCAGGGGAGTAGTATTAGTAGCAGTAGTATTAAGGGGAGTAGTATTAGCAGCAGTAGTATTCAGGGGAGTAGTATTAGCAGCAGTAGTATTCAGGGTAGTAGTATGAGCATCAGTAGTATTCAGGGGAGTAGTATTAGCAGCAGTAGTATTCAGGGTAGTAGTATTAGCAGCAGTAGTATTCGGGGTAGTAGTATTAGCAGCGGTAGTATTCAGGGTAGTAGTATTAGCAGCAGCAGTATTTGGGGTAGTAGTATTAGCAGAAGTAGTATTCAGAGTAGTAGTATTAGCATAAGTAGTATTCAGGGTAGTAGTATTAGCAGCAGTAGTATTCGGGTAGTTATATTAGCAGCAGTAGTATTTAGGGTAGTAGTATTAGCATCAGTAGTATTCGGGGTAGTAGTATTAGCAGCAGTAGTATTCAGGGTAGTTATATTAGCAGCAGTAGTATTCAGGGTAGTAGTATTAGCATCAGTAGTATTCGGGGTAGTTGTATTAGCAGCAGTAGTATTCAGGGTAGTTATATTAGCAGCAGTAGTATTCAGGGTAGTAGTATTAGCATCAGTAGTATTCGGGGTAGTTGTATTAGCAGCAGTAGTATTCGGGGGAGTAGTATTAGCAGCAGTAGTATTCAGGGGAGTAGTATTTGTAGCAGTAGTATTTAGGGGAGTAGTATTTGTAGCAGTAGTATTCAGGGGAGTAGTATTTGCAGCAGTAGTATTTAAGGGACTAGTATTAGCAGCAGAAGTATTCAGGGTAGTAGTATTAGCATCAGTAATATTCGGGGTAGTAGTATTAGCAGCAGTAGTATTTGGCGTAGTAGTATTAGCAGCAGTAGTATTCAGGGTAGTAGTATTCAGGGGAGTAGTATTAGCAGCAGCAGTATTCAGGGGAGTAGTATTAGCAGCAGTAGTATTCAGGGTAGTAGTATTAGCAGCAGTAGTATTCGGGGTAGTAGTATTAGCAGCAGTAGTATTCAGGGTAGTAGTATTAGCAGCAGCAGTATTTGGGGTAGTAGTATTAGCAGCAGTAGTATTTGGGGTAGTAGTATTAGCATAAGTAGTATTCAGGGTAGTAGTATTAGCAGCAGTAGTATTCGGGTAGTTATATTAGCAGCAGTAGTATTCAGGGTAGTAGTATTAGCAGCAGTAGTATTCGGGGTAGTAGTATTAGCAGCAGTAGTATTCAGGGTAGTAGTATTAGCAGCAGTAGTATTCAGGGTAGTAGTATTAGAAGCAGTAGTATTCAGGGTAGTAGTATTAGCATCAATTGTATTCAGGGTAGTTATATTAGCAGCAGTAGTATTCAGGGTAGTAGTATTAGCAGCAGTAGTATTCGGGGTAGTCGTATTAGCAGCAGTAGTATTCGAGGTAGTAGTATTAGCATCAGTAGTATTCATGGTAGTAGTATTAGCAGCAGCAGTATTTGGGGTAGTAGTATTAGCAGCAGTAGTATTTGGGGTAGTAGTATTAGCATAAGCAGTATTCAGGGTAGTAGTATTAGCAGCAGTAGTATTCGGGTAGTTATATTAGCAGCAGTAGTATTCAGGGTAGTAGTATTAGCAGCAGTAGTATTCGGGGTAGTAGTATTAGCAGCAGTAGTATTCAGGGTAGCTATATTAGCAGCAGTAGTATTCAGGGTAGTAGTATTAGCATCAGTAGTATTCGGGGTAGTAGTATTAGCATAAGTAGTATTCAGGGTAGTAGTATTAGCAGCAGTAGTATTCGGGTAGTTATATTAGCAGCAGTAGTATTCAGGGTAGTAGTATTAGCAGCAGTAGTATTCGGGGTAGTAGTATTAGCAGCAGTAGTATTCAGCGTAGTTATATTAGCAGCAGTAGTATTCAGGGTAGTAGTATTAGAAGCAGTAGTATTCAGGGTAGTAGTATTAGCAGCAGTAGTATTCGGGGTAGTCATATTAGCAGCAGTAGTATTCGGGGTAGTAGTATTAGCAGCAGTAGAATTCAAGGTAGTAGTATTAGTAGTAGCAGGAGTATTCGGTGTAGTAGTATTAGCATCAGTAGTATTTATGGTAGTAGTATTAGCAGCAGTAGTATTCAGGGGAGTAGTATTAGCAGCAGTAGTATTCAGGGGAGTAGTATTTGTAGCAGTAGTATTCAGGGGAGTAGTATTTGTAGCAGTAGTATTCAGGGGAGTAGTATTTGCAGCAGTAGTATTTAGGGGACTAGTATTAGCAGCAGAGGTATTCAGGGTAGTAGTATTAGCATCAGTAGTATTTGGGGTAGTAGTATTAGCAGCAGTAGTATTTGGCGTAGTAGTATTAGCAGCAGTAGTATTTGGGTAGCTATATTAGTAGCAGTAGTATTCGGGTTAGTAGTATTAGCAGCAGTAGTATTCAGGGTAGTAGTATTCAGGGGAGCAGTATTAGCAGCAGCAGTATTCAGGGGAGTAGTATTAGCAGCAGTAGTATTCAGGGTAGTTATATTAGCAGCAGTAGTATTCAGGGTAGTAGTATTAGCAGCAGTAGCATTCAGGGTAGTAGTATTAGCAGCAGTAGTATTCGGGGTAGTAGTATAAGCAGCAGTAGTATTCGGGTTAGTAGTATTAGCATCAGTAGTATTCAGGGTAGTTATATTAGCAGCAGTAGTATTCAGGGTAGTAGTATTAGCAGCAGTAGTAATCAGGGTAGTAGTATTAGCAGCAGTAGTATTCGGGGTAGTCATATTAGCAGCAGTAGTATCCGGGGTAGTAGTATTAGCAGCAGTAGAATTCAAGGTAGTAGTATTAGTAGCAGGAGTATTCGGTGTAGTAGTATTACCATCGGTAGTATTCATGGTAGTAGTATTAGCAGCAGTAGTATTCAGGGGAGCAGTATTAGCAGCAGTAGTATTCAGGGGAGTAGTATTTGTAGCTGTAGTATTCAGGGGAGTAGTATTTGCAGCCGTAGTATTCAGGGTAGTTATATTAGCAGCAGTAGTATTCAGGGTAGTAGTATTAGCAGCAGTAGTATTCGGGGTAGTCGTATTAGCAGCAGTAGTATTCGAGGTAGTAGTATTAGCATCAGTAGTATTCATGGTAGTAGTATTAGCAGCAGCAGTATTCGGGTAGTAGTATTAGCAGCAGTAGTATTTGGGGTAGTAGTATTAGCATAAGCAGTATTCAGGGTAGTAGTATTAGCAGCAGTAGTATTCGGGTAGTTATATTAGCAGCAGTAGTATTCAGGGTAGTAGTATTAGCAGCAGTAGTATTCGGGGTAGTAGTATTAGCAGCAGTAGTATTCAGGGTAGCTATATTAGCAGCAGTAGTATTCAGGGTAGTAGTATTAGCATCAGTAGTATTCGGGGTAGTAGTATTAGCATAAGTAGTATTCAGGGTAGTAGTATTAGCAGCAGTAGTATTCGGGTAGTTATATTAGCAGCAGTAGTATTCAGGGTAGTAGTATTAGCAGCAGTAGTATTCGGGGTAGTAGTATTAGCAGCAGTAGTATTCAGCGTAGTTATATTAGCAGCAGTAGTATTCAGGGTAGTAGTATTAGAAGCAGTAGTATTCAGGGTAGTAGTATTAGCAGCAGTAGTATTCGGGGTAGTCATATTAGCAGCAGTAGTATTCGGGGTAGTAGTATTAGCAGCAGTAGAATTCAAGGTAGTAGTATTAGTAGTAGCAGGAGTATTCGGTGTAGTAGTATTAGCATCAGTAGTATTTATGGTAGTAGTATTAGCAGCAGTAGTATTCAGGGGAGTAGTATTAGCAGCAGTAGTATTCAGGGGAGTAGTATTTGTAGCAGTAGTATTCAGGGGAGTAGTATTTGTAGCAGTAGTATTCAGGGGAGTAGTATTTGCAGCAGTAGTATTTAGGGGACTAGTATTAGCAGCAGAGGTATTCAGGGTAGTAGTATTAGCATCAGTAGTATTTGGGGTAGTAGTATTAGCAGCAGTAGTATTTGGCGTAGTAGTATTAGCAGCAGTAGTATTTGGGTAGCTATATTAGTAGCAGTAGTATTCGGGTTAGTAGTATTAGCAGCAGTAGTATTCAGGGTAGTAGTATTCAGGGGAGCAGTATTAGCAGCAGCAGTATTCAGGGGAGTAGTATTAGCAGCAGTAGTATTCAGGGTAGTTATATTAGCAGCAGTAGTATTCATGGTAGTAGTATTAGCAGCAGTAGCATTCAGGGTAGTAGTATTAGCAGCAGTAGTATTCGGGGTAGTAGTATAAGCAGCAGTAGTATTCGGGTTAGTAGTATTAGCATCAGTAGTATTCAGGGTAGTTATATTAGCAGCAGTAGTATTCAGGGTAGTAGTATTAGCAGCAGTAGTAATCAGGGTAGTAGTATTAGCAGCAGTAGTATTCGGGGTAGTCATATTAGCAGCAGTAGTATCCGGGGTAGTAGTATTAGCAGCAGTAGAATTCAAGGTAGTAGTATTAGTAGCAGGAGTATTCGGTGTAGTAGTATTAGCATCGGTAGTATTCATGGTAGTAGTATTAGCAGCAGTAGTATTCAGGGGAGCAGTATTAGCAGCAGTAGTATTCAGGGGAGTAGTATTTGTAGCTGTAGTATTCAGGGGAGTAGTATTTGCAGCCGTAGTATTCAGGGTAGTAGTATTAGCATCAGTAGTATTCGGGGTAGTAGTATTAGCAGCAGTAGTATTCAGGGGAGTAGTATTAGTAGCAGTAGTATTCAGGGTAGTAGTATTAGCAGCCGTAGTATTCGGGGTAGTAGTATTAGCAGCAGTAGAATTCAAGCTAGTAGTATTAGTAGCAGGAGTATTCGGTGTAGTAGTATTAGCAGCAGTAGTATTCATGGTAGTAGTATTAGCAGCAGTAGTATTCAGAGTAGTAGTATTAGCAGCAGTAGTATTCAGGGTAGTAGTATTAGCAGCAGTAGTATTTGGGGTAGTATTATTAGCAGCAGTAGAATTCAGGATAGTAGTATTAGCAGCAGCAGTATTTGGGGTAGTAGTATTAGCAGCAGTAGTATTCAGGGTAGTAGTATTAGCAGCAGCAGTATTTGGGGTAGTAGTATTAGCAGCAGCAGTATTTGGGGTAGTAGTATTCGTAGAAATAGTATTCGGGTAGTAGTATTAATAGCAGTGCTAGACCATCATAGTAATTATTATTAGTCTGCAGCCTGTGTTTATGTACAAAGTACTTTAAGTACTAAAGTACTTTTATTGACTGTAACTACAAAAGCAGTAGTAGTGGAGGTTAGTTTAGGTGGTTTAGTGTACATTGCACGTGACAGTGCATGTGGTTAGTCTAGTTTAAGTGTTTTTCTCACCATGGAGGGCAGTGGTTAGTTTAGTTTAGTCTAGTTTACTTTAGTCTAGTTTAGTTTAAGTGTTTTTCTCACTATGGAGGGCAGTGGTTAGTTTAGTTTAGTCTAGTTTAGTTTAGTCTAATGTTTTCTCACCATGGAGGGCAGGTCGCAGCAGCGGTCTCGACTGTTCCAGGCCAAACTACACACCATGTCGAACATCTGCAGCTGGAACTAGATTCCAAGAGAACAGAGAAAACATGAGGCACATCACAGACGAGGGCAATAAAATAACAGATTAAGACATTTAAATCGAAGACACAGTATAGACCTGTGCAGAGAAGAGGACAGAGCGGCTGACATCACAAAATAAAACAGTAGAGGGATATGAGAGGACAGGTCAAAGGTGGAGGGATATGAGAGGACAGGTCAAAGGTGGAGGGATATGAGAGGACAGGTCAAAGGTGGAGGGGTATGAGAGGACAGGTCAAAGGTGGAGGGATATGAGAGGACAGGTCAAAGGTGGAGGGATACGAGAGGACAGGTCAAAGGTGGAGGGATACAAGAGGACAGGTCAAAAGTCAAAGGTCAAAGGTAGAGGGATACGTGAGGACAGGTCAAAGGTGGAGGGATAAGTGAAGACAGGTCAAAGGTGGAAGGATACGAGAGGTGGAAAGATACAAGAGGACAGGTCAAAGGTGGAGGGATACAAGAGGACACGACAAAGGTGGAGGGATACGAGAGGACAGATCAAAGGTGGAGGATACGAGAGGACAGGTCAAAGGTGGAGGGATACGAGAGGACAGGTCAGAGGTGAAGGATACGAGTGGACAGGTCAAAGGTCAAGGGTGGAGGGATATGAGAGGACAGGTCAAAGGTGGAGGGATACGAGAGGTGGAAAGATACGAGAGGACAGGTCAAAGGTGGAGGGATACGAGAGGACAAGTCAAAGGTGGAAAGATAGGAGAGGTCAGGTCAAAGGTCAAAGGTGGAGGGATACGTGAGGACAGGTCAAAGATGGAAGGATACGAGAAGACAAGTCACAGGTTAATGATGGAGGGATATGAGAGGACAGGTCAAAGGTGGAGGGATACGAGAAGACAGGTCAAAGGTTAATGGTGGAGGGATATGAGAGGACAGGTCAAAGCTGGAGGATATGAGAGGACATGTTAAGATTAATCCCTGGCTTGAAATGGTTAAGGGTTAGGGAAAAGGTTAGACCAGCCAATCACACTGTCAGTCACAAGCCAATCCGAGGCCACGCTTATCCGGTTACCCAGTCAAAAACACATTTGCAGAGAGGAGAGGTCAAAGGTAAGAGTGGGGGAATACACAGGACGTTTAAAACCATACACATCATTAGAGGCTGTGTCTGGTACCATTGACCCCATAAACAGGTCAGAGTCTTGTTGGTAAAAGTCATTGTTGAGTGTGTAAACCATTTGCTGTTTGATTTTAGATCACAGTTAGCGTAAAACTAGCATCTGAGCTAACGGCTAACAAACTTTAAGGAGATTTCTGAACTTGTGTAGCTCTGGTGAACATTCTAAAGACAGTAAACCACCTCTTTACACGAGAGTGTGAGGAGAGAAAATAAATAAACATGTTGTCTTCCTTAACAAGTGGATGAATCATTCACTGGTGATTTGTGAAGCACGCAGTCCAGTGATGGAGCTGTAGCAGTAAGCAGAGACAGAATATGAATGTGTGCAACCTATGGAGATGGAACACATTTCACACATTAGGAAACCGAACGCCTATACCCCACAGTTTGATCTGTTTTGATCTCAGTGTGAAAAATGCACAGCTGGGACTAAATATAACATATTATAAAAGATGAATGGGAGGCGGAGGGACATGAGTTCCTGAGGGAGTGATTCGCCCGACATGTGCACTGAACTTTGAAGTGTCAGTGTCTTTTATTAATGCGTGTAATACATGTTTAATTTCATTTTATTTCATTCATAAATCTACACATGTTCTGTTTGAGCATCAAAGTGCACGTGGTTTCTGTCCGAGAACAGTCTGGATAAAACTAATATTATGATCCAAATGTGATTCAAGATTTATGTGTGGAATTTAAAAACCACAGTAGGTAACTTTCTGGAAGTGGCTCATCACCTGCATGTGTCCACAGAAATAGAAAGTTACAGAGTATGTATCTGCAAAGCTCTAAATGTTCTGTTCCACCTTGTGATGTCATGTAGAGGTAGTTTTAATGTTAACAGCTCCTTTTTAGACTCAACTGAACTGTTTTACTCTTCAACTCACTAGAATCCCCTGAAGTTGTCACTTTTCTTATTTGTTTCTTTGTTTTGGCTTTGTGTGTTCAGTTGATTGCCAAAGTCTACAATACCTACTGATGCACCAAGGAGTGAAGAAATGTCTAACATTTAGTCCAATCAAGGGCTGAAATTATCCCAATGATTCCTTCTATATTACCACTTAATGACATCACAAGGAGGACCGTAGTATTTTCAGTATGAGAAAAGAGCCCAGCAAGATTTGTTTGTGGGAATTAAATAAAACACTACAGATAAGTTTTTGTATGAAAATGACGACGTGATGCTACTGAATCCTACAAGTATCACCGATTAACAAAATAAAACTGGAGAAGGAAGTACGTACGTCACAGTGGGCATGTCACAGTGGGCGTGTCACAGTGGGCGTGTCACAGTGGGCGTGTACTTGGCAGTGGGCGTGTACATCACAGTGGGTGTAGGTTACAGTGACAGTACGTCACCGTGGGTTTGTATCTCACAGTGGGTGTGTCATAGTGGGCATGTACATCACAGTTGGTGCGTATGTCACCGTGGGTGTGTAAGTCACAGTGGGTGTGCATGTCACAGTGGGTGTGTACGTCACAGTGGGTGTGTACGTCACAGTGGGCGTGTACGTCACAGTGGGCGTGTACGTCACAGTGGGCGTGTACGTCACAGTGGCCATGTACCGGTGGAGGTGAAAACAGGAATTGATCGGCAAAATGCCGTCTTGAAAATAAGAGATTAAAGACTGGTTAGTAAATGATAAAAAACATATAACATGGTTCAAAGCTCTAATAAGCTGATTTTGCAGAATAGTCCTGCTTTAAAAACCCAGATGAGCGCTCCACTTGATGACATCACCATGTGGGAGGTAGCGTTGTGAGCGGAGGGGCTAGTGGTGCTTGTACTCACAGTAGCAGACTCTCCCTTGGACCCGATGCTCTTGCTCATTTTGCCCAGGACTTGATATCCATCTGTGGAGGTGTTTCCAGCCTCCTTCAGCTCCTTCTCTCCCACCTCCTGACAGTCCACGTTCAGCTTCACTGAGGACGCAGACACCATCACGTGAAGCTGCAGAGAGACAAATGTTTAATATGGAATACAAGAGAGGTAAATAAAAGAACAGAATAACTAATAGGCTATCAAAAGTATAACAAATCAGACACTAACTGATATTAAAACCAGTATCAAAATTAGATTCTCATTTTCGCAGGTATCAATACTAAAAAAGTCCCATTCACAGGACAGAAATTAACCTTTCCTGAATGTCTAAAGTAGCGTGTGTTTTATTATCATCGTGGTATCAGAATCAGTATTGGGTAGATCGCCTTTAATAAAACACCTAAGTTTGATTGACAGCTTCATTTCTCGTTTACAATTTGAGTTCTGCAGACTGGAGTTGTTTTCTGTTGTATATTTGAACCTTGTGGAAGCTGCCATGGAAGAGTCTCTTGACGGCGTCGCTGTCAAACTTTGCCCTTTGAATCTCTCCAGTCTGGTCTTTGTTGTAGAAGGAAACTGTCTGAGTGGAAGCTGAAGGAAACATGAAAGAAGAGGAGATGAGAAGAGACTAAAACAGGACTGAACCAGGACTGAACCAGGACTAAACCAGGACTAAACCAGGACTAAACCAGGACTAAACCAGGACTAAACCAGGACTGAAGCAGGACTGAAGCAGGACTGAAACAGGACTAAATAAGGACTTACGGTCTATGGTGAGGCCCGTCTCTGGTTTGTGGTCATTGGTGGAGACCTGCCACACATCGAAGGCCTCAGAAGGGGAGTCTGGGAGCAGTCGCAGCAACAGGATCAGGGTGTAGGTGCTGGGCAGACCATCGGGGTGGACATCCCTGAAAAGAAGAGGACAGGGGGAGGTAAAGTTGTTTAGTCCTGGTTTAGTCCTAGTTTAGTTCTGGTTTAGTTTTGGTTCAGTGTCAGTGTCCTGGTTCAGTCCTGGTTCAGTCCTAGTTTAGTTCTGGTTTAGTTTTGGTTCAGTGTCAGTGTCCTGGTTCAGTCCTGGTTCAGTCCTGGTTCGGTCCTGGTTCAGTCTTGGTTCAGTCCTGGTTCAATCCTGGTTCAGTCTTGGTTCAGTCCTGGTTCAGTCTTGGTTAAGTCTTGGTTCAGTCCAGGTTCAGTCTTGGTTCAGCCCTGGTTCAGTCCTGGTTCAGTCCTGGTTCAGTCCTGGTTCAGTCTTGGTTCAGTCCTGGTTCAGTCTTGGTTCAGTCCTGGTTCAGTCTTGGTTAAGTCTTGGTTCAGTCCTGGTTCAGTATTGGTTCAGTCCTGGTTCAGTCCTGGTTCAGTCTTGGTTCAGTCCTGGTTCAGTTCAGGTTCAGTCTTGGTTCAGTCCTGGTTCAGTCTTGGTTCAGTCCTGGTTCAGTCCTGGTTTAGTCCTGGTTTAGTCTTGGTTCAGTCCTAGTCTAGACTCACGTGGTTGGCTGTGAGATGTAGGCGTTCTTGTGGAGTCTGTAGGCTGTGTAGCTGTTGAAGGAGCCTGGCTCCATGGAGACTCCGTTCAGATAACTGTATGTCTTCTCCGTTAGGTTAAAGGCCTCCAACATACGGAAGCCTAGAGGGACAAAACACCACGACAAAGATCACTCATTTTCACATTTAAAAGAACACACGGATCTGCTAATTGTTACTTTGCAGTGACATCACACTGGAGTGTGTTCTACCTGTATGTCTATGGCAGAATATTCAGCAGTTACCATGGCGACACAATGCACACACTAACAAACAATGCCATAATGCTTTAAGGTTGTCTGAAAACTCAAAAAGATGAGAGTGACTAACTGAAAAACTGTTGGCTAATGCTAGCTAGCTTGTGACTTTAATGTTATATGAGAGGGACTCTCAACTGCATAAATCAGCTCACCTGATGTAGTTCCAGCTAAAACAATTATTTGATCAGACTGTGTTGAAACAAAGCTAAAATCAAAGTCTACCTTCAAATAGAGCAGTGCTTTTTGTTAGCTTCACCTCCCAGGAAATCATCTGCAAAGTATGAACAGACTGAAATAAATATGAGCACTGACCTGGGGAAGTGAAGCCGTTGAGGTAGATGAGCGGACAGGCTGTGGAGAAGGAGACAGGCTTTTAGTGTGAAAGGGCCTGAGGGACACTTCCTGTTGGATCTGTACTCACAGGAAGTGGAGGTCTCGCAGATGAACGTGATCAGGTTCTCTTTGATCGTGTCGAAAGCGTCAAAATCGTCAACCACAAAAACATGGCGGTCGCTCGGTTTGGACCCAATCAGCTGCAGCTCTGAAAAGTCCACATCCGCCACGCCAATCGCAAACACGCTGTAACCTGGAGAGAAGTACTGTTACTACAACAAATACTACAAATACTACTACAAATACTACAAATACTAATACAAAGACTAATTCTAATACTACTGCTGGAACTATTCCCTCTGCCAATGTCTGTCACACTGATCGCAAATACACTGTAACCTGGAGAGAAGTATTATTACCACAAATTTCATATATTTATATATAATAGAATTATAACAACTACTACAAATACTACTACTACTATTATTAGAAATACTACTACTGCTACTAGTACTACAAATACAAATACTACTACTACTCCTACTGATGCTACTGTTAAAGCAACTATTACCACTGTCCGCCACAAAGTACTATTACTACCACTTCTACTACTGCTGCTACAACAAACAGCTACTACAACTACTACTACTAGTGCTACTGTTATGTAGTGTGCGTAGGTGGCATTCCAGCCTTGAAAAATAAGACAATTTTTATAAATACATTTTTCCCACTTTGCTGCATTTAATCACAAACTCCGGAACTAGCCTTTATTTACATTTTTTAAATGATTTTGTGATTTTAGCTGCTGGAATTTATTTTGAGAAGAAATACAAATTTTGTAAATAAACAGAACCCTTTATATGAGGTACACGACACCAGTCAAAAGGCAGTTTCCATCATTATTCACACAGTAGATTCTCACTGAAGCATCAAAACTATGAACTATGCTCATGTACCGGCGTGCTGGAGCTTGGCAGCGTTGGTCTTCACATCATCCTGCGAGCGTCCGTCTGTGATGGCCACCACTACTTTGGGAACGTTCCTCCTCATCCCATTTTCCACCGAGAACGCCTTTTCATACGTGTGTTTAAGGGCCACACCTGAAAAAAATCAGGGTCAAAATACTGACTGAATAAAATGATTCAATTATGGGTCACTTGTGCCACCATATTCTCAGTACAAAATAGTTGGGAAACAGTGAATACTGTGTCCAAGTCTACACTGGTGTGTTTCAGCCCCTCGTCTGCAAAGTTTAAGTGAACACAAACTAAATACACTGTTGTTTGTGACTAAACTGTGTACACGGTGTTTGAAGAGCATTCTCTACTGCTCCTGGTCATTTTCTGGCATTTTTTGTACAAACTGGGTACATTTGTAGCTTTCTGGTCAAAAATACCTAAATTGTTTGTGCTGCCTTCAGTGACTAGTACTACATGACACCACACCTGGTTGCAGAGGCAGAGTTTGAAGTGTGGATACCTGTTAGACCAATTATTAAGTTCATTAGTCCTCCAGACCCCCCCCCCCCCCCCCCCCCCACTCTCCCCTTTAGTCCTCCAGACCCCGCCCCTCCTCCCCCCTCACTCTCCCCTTTAGTCCTCCAGACCCCGCCCCTCATCCCCCCCTCACTCTCTCCTTTAGTCCTCCAGGTATTGCCCAGTTTAGCAGCTCTGTTTGAAATTTGGTTGTGGACGGAGTTTGGGTGTTTAGTCCCAATTTAAACGGGTCAAATGCAGAGGACAAATTTCCCTACAGGGACAGTAAAGTGTACCTTTAAGCTTAAACACCATACCTGTTTTGGTGTTGCCTCCTCTGTAGCGGATGTGATGCAGTGCTGCCATGGCGACCCCTTTATCGGTATAGGCGTTCAGTTTGAACTCGGTGGTGGCGTCGTCGCTGTACTGCACAAACGACACCTGGGCAAAGATCATGTTTGTGTGAGATCTGCTCCGGTCTGAGCTCAGGTGGAGTCACAGCTGATTTCTACCTTTGTTTATGTTTTTTGTTCATAAAACTAGAGACAGTTCTCGTTCAAAAGCATTTATTTAACCACAAACTGCCTCAAATATGTAAATAATGTAGTAATAATTATCATAGCATAAGTTTACCAGTGTGTACGTCTCACTGGTAACACTAGCTAAGCCTAGCCTAGCTTCTCACTTCAGCCTCCCTCATACCTTCTCTGTCACAGTTATAACTACAGCTGCTTATAACCTTGTTCAACGTGAGTAAATTATAAACATGTTAGTTGTTTTGAATTAGCTGATGGACCCGGAAGTGACATCACATTTAACAACCCTATTGTATTTCCCACATGCTCATAACTTGTATAGTATATTTGCCTGACCTGCATGCCGGACGGGCCGAGGACGTCGAAGGCGGCAATCACAGACGACACAAAATGGACGACTTTAGTGAAGCTCTCCTCCCCAATGCTCCAAGAGCCGTCAATCAAGAACACCAAATCAGCTTTAGCTCCTTTACACACTGTAAAATAAAGAACCAATTAAACATGTACAAAGGACTAAACCAGGACTAAACCAGGACTGAAGCAGGACTAAACAAGGACTAAACAAGGACTAAACAAGAACTAAACAAAGACTAAACCAGGACTAAACCAGGTTTAAAACAAGGACTAAACCAGGACTAAACAAGGACTAAACCAGGTCTAAACCAGGACTAAACAAAGACTAACCCAGGACTAAACCAGGTCTAAAGCAAGGACTAAACCGGGACTAAACCAGGTCTAAACAAGGACTAAACCAGGACTAAACAAGGACTAAACCAGGACTAAACCAGGACTAAACCGGGACTAAACCAGGTCTAAACAAGGACTAAACCAGGACTAAACAAGGACTAAACCAGGACTAAACCAGGACTAAACCAGGTCTAAACAAGGACTAAACCAGGACTGAAGCAGAACTAAGCCAGTATTTACCTGCCCAGCCTGGAGGGATGGTTGGTGGAGGGGTTGGGGTTGGAGGCAGTGTTGGGACTGGAGTGGGCTTCACCACTGCAAACAGAAAGAATAAAATCTGAAAGATATAATCGTGTTGAACTGGGCTTGAGTGACACAGTGACAAAAATACAGTTGTTAGCTGATCCCTGTGACACAAAAATACAGGGTTAGATATTCATAAATCGTGATCCAAAGTTTCCTTCAAGAAAACAATGATACTTGCTCAGCCCCATATTAAACTGTATATATATGTGTGTGCGCAGTGTGTGTGTGTGTGTGTGTGTGTGTGTGTGTGTGTGTGTGGGTGTGGGGGTGTGTGTGTGTGTGTGTGTGTGTGTGTGTGTGTGTGTGTGTGTGTGTGTGTGTGTGTGTGTGTGTGTGTCAGACTCACGTGTGCGCTCTTTGGTGCTGACCCCGGGGCCCTCCAAGTTTGGCGTCTGGACAAAGACTGTGGCTCGATACAAAGAGTCTGAAGAGAGTTCATCAAAGCAGTACTGAGGGAGTCCAGCAGGTATGGTCACCTCCTGCTGACCCAGACTGTTAGCTGAAAACACAAGAAAACCAATCAGAGAAGAGGACAGGAACAATACAACCAATAAGAGGAGAGGAAAACCTAAGACAACCAATCATAGAAGAGAACAGACACAAGACAACCAATCAGAAGAGAGGACACAGACAAGACAATCAGAGGAGAGGACAGACAAAACACAACCAATCAGAGGAGAGGGCACACACAAGACAATCAATCAGAGGAGAGGACAGACACAAGACAACCAATCAGAGAAGAGGACAGGTACAAAAAAACCAATCAGAGGAGAGGAAACAGACAAGACAACCAATTAGAGAAGAGGACAGTCACAAGACAACCAATCAAAAGAGAGGACAGACACAAGACAACCAATCAGAGGAGAGGACACACACAAGACAACCAAACAAAAAAGAGGACAGGCACAAGACAACCAATCAGAGGAGACACACACAAGACAACCAATCAGAGTAGGGGGACACACACAAGACAACCAATCAGAAGAGAGGACAGGCACAAAACAACCAATCAGAGGAGAGGACAGACACAAGACAACCAATCATAGAAGAGAACAGACACAAGACAACCAATCAGAAGAGAGGACACACAAAAGACAACCAATCCCAGAAGAGGATAGGGACAAAACAACCAATCAGAGGAGAGGACACACACAAGACAACCAATCAGAGAAGAGGACAGGCACAAGACGACCAATCAGAAGAGAGGACAGACAAAAGACAACCAATCAAAGGAGAGAACAGACAAAAGACAACCAATCAGTTTTGTTACAAATGCCCCCTTTAGGACACATCACTGTCTGCTGTACACTCAGGTGAGCTGGCCCTCACTGCAGTCTCGCCGAAATATGCATTGGCTTATGTTTGTCTATAAAACCATGCTAGGGCTCACACCTTCTTATCTAAGTCAGCTGCTCGTACAAGAGTCTCCCTCCAGATACAACACTCAGTCCTCACAGCTCATCAAACTGAAAGTTCCTAAGTCTAGGTCTTCTCTTGGCCTCATGTAATTTCAATGCGCCGCTGCTAATGATTGGAATTTGGCTCAAAGCTCACTTAAACTGGACTCCTTCATTTCTCTTTCTGCTTTTAAATGTAAACTGAAGGTAATTTTTAAAGACATGTGTAAATGTTTTACTAATGATACGAAAGGAGATTTTTAGTGACAGATGTAAATGTGTGTTAACTCCCTTCCCCTTCCCTTGGCTGCTCTGGCCCAGGCCATCATTGTAAATAAGAATTTGTTCTTAATGTTTTGCCTGGTAAAATAAAGATAAAATAAAAAATAAATAAAACAAAAGACAACCAATCAGTGGAGAGGACAGACACAAGACAACCAATCAGAGGAGAGGCCGCACACAAGACAACCAATCAGTGGAGAGGACACACACAAGACAATCAATCAGAGGAAAGAACAGACAAAACACAGCCAATCAGAGAAGAGAACAGACACAAGACAACCAAAACAGAAGAAACAACAGACACAAGACAAACAATCAGAGAAGACACACATAAGACAACCAATCAGACAAGAGTACAGGCATAAAACAACCAATCAGAGGAGAGGACACACAAGACAACCAATCAGAGAAGAGCACAGACACAAGACAACCAATCAAAGGAGAGGACAGACACAAGACAACCAATCAGAGAAGAGGACACACTAAAGACAACCAATAAGAAAAGAGGGCAGGCATAAAACAACCAATCAGAGGAGAGGACACACACAAGACAACCAATCAGAGAAGAGGACAGACACAAGATGACCAATTAGAAAAGAGGACATACAAAAGACAACCAATCAATGGGGAGGGCACACACAAGACAACCAATCAGAGGAGAGAACAGACATAAGACAACCAATCAGAAGAGAGGACACACACAAGACAACTAATCAGAGAAGAGGACAGGCACAAAACAACCAATCAGAGGAGAGGACACACACAAGTCAACCAATCAGAGGAGACAATAGACAAAAGACAACCAATGAGAAGAGAGGACACAACAAGACAACCACTCAGAGGAGCGGACAGACACAAGACAACCAATCAGAGGAGAGGACACACACAAGACAACCAATCAGTGAAGAGAACAGAGAAAAGACAACCAATCAAAGGAGAGAACAGACACAAGACGACCAATCAGAGGAGAGAACAGACAAAAGACAACCAATCAGAAGAGAGGACACACACAAGACAACCAATCAGAGGAGAGAACAGACAAAAGACAACCAATCAGAGGAGAGGACAGACACAGGACAAACAATCAAAGGAGAGAACAGACACAAGACAACCAATCAGAGGGGAGGGCACACACAAGACAAAAAATCAGAGGAGAGGAAACACACAAGACAACCAATCAGAGGAGAGAACAGACACAAGACAACCAACCAGAGGAGAGGGCACACACAAGACAACCAATCAGAGGAGAGGACACACACAAGACAACCAATCAGAGTAGGGGACACACACAAGACAACCAATCAGAAGAAACAACAGACACAAGACAACCAATTAGAGAAGAGGACAGGCACAAGACAACCGATCAAAGGAGAGAACAGACAAAAGACAATCAATCAATGGAGAGAACAGACACAAGACAACCAATCAGAAGAGAGGACACACACAAGACAACCAATCAGAGAAGAGAACAGACAAAACAAACCAATCAGAGGAGACAATAGACAAAAGACAACTAATCAGAGGAGAAGACAGACACAAGACAACCAATCAGAGGGGAGGGCACTCATAAGACAACCAATCATAGAAGAGAATAGACACAAAACAACAAATCAGAGGAGAGGACACACATAAGACAACCAATCAGAGAAGAGAACAGACAAAACAAACCAATCAGAGGAGACAATAGACAAAAGACAACCAATCAGAGGAGAGAACAGACAAAAGACAACACATGAGAGGAGAAGACAGACACAAGACAACCAATCAGAGGAGAGGACACACAGATAACAACCAATCAGAGGAGAAGACAGACACAAGACAACCAATCAGAAGAGACATTACACAAAAGACAACCAATCAGAGAAGAGAACAAACACAAGACAACCAATCAGAAGAAACGACAGACACAAGACAAGCAATCAGAGGAGACATTACACAAAAGACAACCAATCAGAGAAGAGGACGGGCGCAAAACAACCATTCAGAAGAGAGAACACACACAAGACAACCAATCAGAGGAGAGAACAGACAAAAGACAACCAATCAGATGAGAGGGCTCACACAAGACAACTAATCAGAGGACAGAACAGGTGCAAGACAACCAATCAGAAGGACTGACACAAGACATCCAATCTGAGAAGAGGACAAAAGGAGAGACATAAGACCACCAATCAAGAGACAATCAACCAATCACAGGACCAGACATCAGAACCAATCAGATGATCCAGTCAGAGGTGACAGTGGCAAGACTTTTGGTGCTGAGTTCACACCGCAGCATCAGCACCTCATTTGTGGCAAACGCTTGAAACTTGAAAAGTTCAAATGTTTAAACTCCGCCATCATCATTTGAAACATGCCACGGAAATGCTGGACCAGCCTAGACGTCTGTCTCCCATAGACTTTGCATGTAAACCTACTTGATACCGCGGTCTGAACACAGGATTACTCTAGAAGTTTGCAGTTTGAAAATATGTTAATCTCCTCCTCTTCTCCCCTTCCTCCTCTGTTCTCAGTCTCAATGAGTAAATTAGTTAATAAATGCTTTGCTTTGGGACACAGTTAGTTTGAATTAGCATCAAGCTTTTAAACAGAACTAAGTCAACATTTACACAGCGCTGGCTAAAGGGACTAAACCAGGACCACATCAGGACTGCATCAGGCTTAAACCAAGACTAAACCAGGAATAAAACAAGACCAAACAAGGGCTAAAGCAGGTCTAAAGCAGGACTAAAACAAGACCAAACAAGGGCTAAAGCAGGTCTAAAGCAGGACTAAACCAAAACTAAGTCAGGACTAAATCAGGACTAAACCAATACTAAAGCAGGACTAAACCAGAACTAAGCCAGGACCACAGCAGGACTTACGGTCAATGGGGTCCAGTTTGATCCTGTAGGAGGTGGCTGCTCGGTGTGGGGCCCATTTGATGCAGAAAGCGTCATGGCCGACATCGTAGGTCTCGATGCTCGTCACGTTCAGGTACACTGAGAAAAAAACAACATCCGGGTCATTTAAACACTACATCTGAACCATCTAACCCAAACATTTCACAACACAAGGAGGGCATCTGATAAACGGGGAGGGGATCTGACACACAGGGATTGGATCAGAGACACAGGGACGTACGTGTAGTTCCCTGTCCGTCCAGGGGGGCGCTGACTCCTCCTGAGTACACAGCGGTGACTGTGAGGTCATAGGTCGTCCCGGGCTGCAGGTTGTGGAGAGTGTAGGACGACACCTCTCCTACAAACATGTCCATCCTCTGACCAGTGCCTGAGACGAGGAGCAGAGAGACACAAGGTCATGACCTCCAGCACAGACACACTCACAATATCCCACATTAGGCTGATCTCTGTTCTAATGTTGTTTCCTCATCACAAAGAACAGGGAGTTGTGTTTAGTTTCATTCACACATGTTTAACACACAAACCCTGCATATTTAGGCTGAGTTGCACTCTGTTCCACCTTGTGATGTCATCATGTGGTAATACAGGAAGTACTTCACTGTGTTTTTACTCAAGTAAGAGTACTGTTACTTGAATAAAACAATTACTCAACTAGAAGTAAAAGTATACTGCTAGAAAATTTCTTTAAAATGTTGCTCAAGTAAAGGTAAAGGTGAGCAAATGTAGCTACTACTCACCTCTGGAAATAAATAGCAGAAAAGTACCAGACTGTTTTCTACTCATAATACTGTTAATATTAGTATTAGTATAATACTGTTACATACAATACAGTATTATTCAGAGTCTGATCTGTTCAACAATAGATATTTGCAGTGACATCATGCTGGGGGTGTTCTACATGCATCTCTATGTTGGAATAGTTAGCAGTTACCATGGAGACACAATGCACACATTGGCAAACACTGCCAAATAAGTTTTAAGATCTAAATCTGAATACTCAAAGCTGTATTTAAAGAGCACCATTTCATTTTCCTGTGATCAATCCGAGCATTCATGGTCCTGTTTAGGAGGAGTTTAATTTGGCAAAAAAACTTTGGCTAATGCTAGCTTGTAACTGTAATGTTATTTGAGAGGGACTTGTTCAACAGCACAAATCAACTCACCTGCTCTGGTTCAGTACTTGCCAGTCCTTTATGATTGTCAGATGGTGTTAAAACAAAAAGTCAGATTTAACTTGAAAGTCTAACTTGAGTAACAGAGCTTCAGACAGAGCAGGGCCCACAGTTAGCATCACACCCCCAGAGAATGACATCAGCTGCAAAGTATCAATATGTAATGCTGCTTTTGAACCAGTAGTTATCTTCATGTGTCTTTTTGTTAGTTCTACTCTTGTGTTGGTGCAATGCCAGGGCTCACCAGTGGGGGCATAGCTGAGTCTGTAGCCCTGGACCGGGACTTGAACCGGGTCCCAGGCCACTCTGAACCGGGTGTACCACTCATCTGACACTCTGAGGTTTCTTGGACTCAACAACCCCACTGTGAAGAAGAGATGATAAATAAGAGGGGGTCAGAGGAGCAGAGGAGGAGAGGGACAGAGGAACAGAGGAGAGGGTCAGAGGAACAGAGAAGAGGGTCAAAGGAGTGGAGGAGAAGAGGGGAGGGTCAGAGGAGTAGAGGAGTGGGTCAGAGGAACAGAGGAGAAGGTCAGAGGAACAGAGGAGAGGGTCAGAGGAACAGAGAAGAGGGTCAAAGGAGCAGAGAAGAAGAGGGGAGGGTCAGAGGAGCAGAGGGGGGGAGAAGAGGGTCAGAGGAGCAGAGAGGAGGGTCAAAGGAGCAGAGGAGAAGAGGGGAGGGTCAGAGGAGTAGAGGAGTGGGTCAGAGGAGCAGAGGGGGGGAGAAGAGGGTCAGAGGAGCAGAGAGGAGGGTCAAAGGAGCAGAGGAGAAGAGGGGAGGGTCAGAGGAGTAGAGGAGTGGGTCAGAGGAGCAGAGGGGGGGAGAAGAGGGTCAGAGGAGCAGAGGAGAGGGTCAGTGGAGCAGAGAAAAGGGTCAGAGGAGCAGAGAGAAAAGGGTCAGAAGAACAGAGGAGGAGAGGAGCAGAGGAGAGGGTCAAAGGAGCAGAGGAGAGGGTCAGAGGAGCAGAGGAAAGGATCAGAGGAGCAGAAGAGAGGGTCAGAGGGTCAGAGAAGCAGAAGAGAGGGTCAGAGGAGCGGAGGAGAAGAGGAGCAGAGAAAAGGGTCAGAGGAGTGGAGGAGAAGGTCAGAGGAGCAGAGGAGAGGGTCAGAAGATCAGAGCAGGCTTAGAAGGTACAGAGGAAGCTCTCACATGTGCGTCCTGGCCCGTTGAGCACCCCCCCTGGCCCCTCTGCGTACTGCGCCTCCACAGTGATGTTGTAGGGAGTGTCCGGGAGCAGGTTGAGCAGACGAGCGTTGTTCCTGTTCCCGGGAACCATTGCCTAAAATAACAGCACAGTTTGAAAAAATGTGTTTATAGAATGAAAACAAACCAAAAAAATAGTAAATCGAAATATAACAACACAGCCTCATCTGTTTCAGTCTGGTGCCTTAGTTGTAGAGACTGTGAGCTTCAGTCTGGCGTCTTAGTTGTAGAGACTGTGAGCTTCAGTCTGGCGTCTTAGTTGTAGAGTCTGTGAGCTTCAGTCTGGCGTCTTAGTTGTAGAGACTGTGAGCTTCAGTCTGGCGTCTTAGTTGTAGAGACTGTGAGCTTCAGTCTGGTGTCTTAGTTGTAGAGTCTGTGAGCTTCAGTCTGGTGTCTTAGTTGTAGAGACTGTGAGCTTCAGTCTGGTGTCTTAGTCGTAGAGTCTGTGAGCTTCAGTCTGGTGGGCTCTGTTTGAAAAGGAACACCTTCAGTCCAGACTCTTTAATGGAGCTTGAATCTTGTCTCTGCTTGTACTTTCTGTTAAAGCCACATCATGTGACTTTTTAATTTATGGAGAATGTTCCAAAATATGGTTTTAACTTTTTACTTCCATGGAATGATGTAATGTTTTAGTTTTATTTTTTCCGCAAAAATATAATCTTCATCAAGAAACCTGGTGCTATCAGACACGGTCACTGCACTGGACTCATGTCGATAGGTCCATCTGCTTTATGAATATGACCCAACAAAACATGCACCACCTGCGACTCCACTGACCTGGTACAAAAAAAGGCACAGTGAAAACTCAAAGATTTACAGAGCTCAAAGCATGGGCCATCCCATAACCAAACATGGCTGTGGCCCACTCAAATATGAATGACCCAGAGGAGGGGCCAGCTCCTTTACCGGCCTTGAAGAGGAGAGAGACTTTGACTTGTTGTTGTAAATGTTCCTTGTGATGATGTCGTACTGTTTAAATCATGGTGTGCTGGTCACACAGTGTCCACAGTGTAAATATCATTGTCTTTCAGCTGTGACTGTAATAATGACGCATCATGGAATCTCTACGTTTGTGCTTTAATGGTGTGGTCATGTAACTGGGTTTACGTCAGTCACATGACCACACCAACATTATTTTACTCCTCAGCCCTGATGACACACAGTCTATGCATCAGTAAAGGACTTTTAATACGAATGCCTCAGACCTGTTGTGTTAGGGGTTGTGTTTGTGTCTCTAGTTCTAATCTCTGACTCTTGTGGATCATTATTTTATAATTTACACATTTTAAATCACCATATTCCTCTAAAACCAGGCCGCTGACTTCCTTGTTAGAAAACTACAGTGCCCAATGGGAGCTGACGTCACCCTAAACATCAACGCAACAAAGCACCGCATGCTGTCGGCGCCCCCTATGGATATCTCCACAGTAGATTTCTTTTCATTTGTTCCAAAATGACTACGCGGCACTGCTGAATCCTACGAGTATCACCGATTAAAAAAATAACACTGGTACAGAGAAGTGACAGTGAAAAAATGGGTTGATCAGCAATGTGGTGTCTTAAAAATAAGCAATTAAAGATTACACAAACATGAATCACTCCAAATACAACTTGTAAAGAAACAAATATAACATGGTTAAAAGCTCTAGTCCATTTTGCAGAATAGTTCTGATTTAAGCCTCCATGTGTTCCTCTACAGCTCCACCTGCTGGAGCCCCTCAGAAGCACTCACCTGATCTACTGCTTTTTAAAAATATAATGCTGTTGACAAAAATATGAAGACTAAAAGATATCATTGCTTGTCTCCTGGAGATGAGAAGTTTAATGCCATACTGTGGAACATTACAGACAAATTAAACTGGTAACAAAGCCTCCACCTCAAAAAGTTAGCTTTACAAATAGTGTAGCTTTACAATTGCTTAGGTTTTCTGTTGGACATTAGGATGTGCTTCCAAAAACATCTCTAAGAAAAGTATAGACGTTTGAATGGGAGAAGTTTGGTTTGAATTAACAACAGGAAACGTTTAATCCTCGTTTGTTTCATGATTAAACTCTCCACACCTGCGTCCCCTCCCGCCTCTCCCGGAGTCTGGATCCCAAATCCGCTCTTCTTTACGGTCTTTGGTCTGGATCCTGGTCTCTGGTCCACAGATGTGAACTTTAAAACCATAATTCCTCTGATTCTGAGGAATGTCCATATTTATCCTGCTCAGCCTGTAATTATCACCGCGGTGACACTTAAAGAGACAGGGCTGAAGTCACTGCATACCTACACCCAAACATCACAGCAGCATGTGTGCCAGATGCCCTCCCATCCTCCTGTGTGTGTCAGATGCCCTATCATTCTCTTGTGTGTGTCAGACCCTCTACCGTCCTCCTGTATTCCTGTGTGTCTGATGCCCTCCCACTGTCCAATATCCTTGTAATCCCCAGGTTAAATGTCTCTAGTTAATCTGCAGATGTGTTTCAGATGCCCTCCCAGATGTTGTGGTGTGGTTGGAGAAACATTGTCGGAGAATAGAGCTTGTCACTGATAGAAATGATCAGGGAAAAGGATTTCTTATAAAAATACCAGTGAATGACATAGAATCCTGACTCCACATTTTTGTGTTGATGAAGTGTGAGTGAAGTAACGCTCTGGAGAACCAAGAAAGCCACAGAAGGAAACGAGCCTCTGCTTTATGCTCAATGTAACTGTACACTGTCCTAATAAATACATGGAATCAAACAGCAGAAAAACAGCAGAGGTTGTAGTTCAGACTGAGGGGCAGTATATTGATACAGCAGCCCACGATATTGATACTCTACCACGGTATAGATACTGTACCACGATATCTATACTGTACCACGGTATGGATACTCTACCACGATATACTGCACCACGATATCGATACTGTACAATGATATCGATGCAACGAATAGTGACTGAGTAAAGTCTGGATTCTTGTGTACTCACAAACTCAGTGATGGGGTCTCCGGTGAGCGGTGCGTAGCTGATCCTGTACTGTCTCACTGGGCCCTCTGCATGGTCCCAGCCCACCGTCAGAGAGCTCGTAGTGGCCTCAAGGACCCGAAGGTTCCTGGGTCCGGCCCTGGGGACTACAGAGAGACCGGGTCTGAACCAGGACTAAATCAGGACTGAACCAGGTCTGAACTGGCACTGAACCTAGACTGAACTAGGGCTAAACAAAGCCTAATTCAGGAGTGAAACTGGTCTAAACAAGTATTAAAGGAGGTCTAAATAAACCAGGTCTAAACCAGGACTAATGACTGAACCAGGACGAAACCAGGCCTAAAACAGAAGTAAAACAGGACAAAAGCAAATCTAAACCAGGTCTAAACCAGGACAAAGCCAGGTCTAAATCAATTCTATACCAGGTCTAAACGAGGTCTAAACCATATTTAACCCAGGACTAAACCAGGTCTAAATAAACCAGGTCTAAACCAGAACTTCACAGAACCAGGACTAAACCAGGTCTAACCCAGGACTAAACCAGGCCTAAACCAGGACTAGAGCAGGCCTTACGAGTCTTCCCATTGCCCATGGCGTCGCCTCCATCTCCGTCGGCGTACATAGCTGTCACAGTGATGTCGTACAGCGTGTCGGGAATCAGACCGTCCAAAAAGGCGTTGTGGGTGTTTCCAGGAACCATCACCTGAAAAGACAAGTTGGAGCTGATACAAGAATCGAATGGATTTCACCTTCATTTTAAAGCTCCAATATTTGACTGACTTAACTGATTCTTGTGAGCTTTAAGTCATGTTCTAAAGCTGTTACCTCCCCAAAAACAGACCTGGAGTTGTGTTTTATTTCATTCACACATGTTTGAGTAATCCTGCATTATTAGTCTGTCTGCAAAGCTCAAAATGCTCTGTTCCAGCTTGTGATGTCCTGAAGTGGTAGTTTTAACAGAAAGTTTGACAGAAAGTCTCTAATACCTGCTGTGCACCGAGGAGTGAAGCAGTTTCGATGAGGCTAAAGCTGCAACTTCAAAGTTAGAAAAATAAAGAACTGAAATGATCCAAACGATTCTAGTGAAGGTGTGCGGAGTTTAAAAACACAGTGAAGCACTTCCTGTATTACCACATGACATCACAACGTGGAACAGAGTGTTTTCAGTTTGAGAGAAGAACTCTAAAAGTCTAAATCTGCAGGGTTTGTGTGTTAAACATGTGTGAATGAAACAAAACACAACTCCAGGTCTGTTTGTGATGAGGAAACATTATAACATAGATCAGAGAACAGAATAACATGGGCCCTTTAAACTGTGCTGTTTAAAATGAGCTCACGTGTCTAATGCAAAATGAAAGCTGGATTGTTCAGTACTTGGGTAAAAAGCACAAACAGCATTTATCCAATCACACGAGTCCATTCCTCCTGTGACCAATCAAACGTCTCCACACTTTTGACACCTGCAGTGAGTGTGGAGCAGGGTAATTAGTGCAAAAACATCTGCTCTCACAAACAAACAAACAGCAGCTGTGGAGCCCTGAGTGTCTTATTTCTGTGATGAAACACGCCATTGTAACAAAACACAAACATAATCCAAACACAGATGAGTTCTAACAATCGTAGAGAAGAGAATTCTTTTGACAGATAAGGAGTCCATTTTTATAACTCCTTATTTTAGATCAGGGGTGTTCATTACGTCGATCGCGATCTACCAGTCGATCGCGAGGGCATTTTGGGTAGATCACGTCCCGTCATCCATCCAGTCACATGACTAATATACAGGACAACCAGTCAGATTACACCTGACCCTAGGTCACATCATGGGCGCTGCACACGCATAAACAAGCGTGAGTTAGTTTAACCCTATAGCGTCAGATCCTATCGTCGCTGATAGACTCGCGGTTGCGGACTTTCCAGCAGCGTAACTCCGCGCCCAGTCGTGCTCTCATGTAAATTCAAACGGCGTCTCAAAGCGGAGACATGGGGCTATCTAAATATTTTACCATCATTACTGTAATCTGCCTCTGTTGTCCCTGGAAGGTGACGAATGAGAGCGCGGTGCTGCGGGGATTTTCCCAGTCATTTATTCGATGCGTAAAGGCAAGGCAAGGCAAGTTTATTTGTATAGCACAATTCGTACACAAAGTAATTCAAAGTGCTTTAGAGAATAAGAAGGACATTAAAATCACACAAATAAAAACATAAATAATCACAAATAATCATCATAAATCATCGTAAAAGAAAAAATACGGATGGATGTGTAAAATAGAAATAGTTGTGTGAAAAAATGCAGTAAATTCTGATACTTCCTTTAACATGATTTTTATGGCTATAAAAAAGACAAAACCGTAATCAACATGATTAGCTCTGTTATCGCTTTCAAACGAAAAATGCATTTTACTCCTGGCTGGCTGTCAGAAGCTACTGCCCGAACTCTGCATCCCTCACTGATTCGATTTAGTGCAAGTCATCAGAGCAGTAAACATCATTCAAGTAATTATGAACATGTAGGAAGTTCAGTTGTGTTGTGCAGTATTATCTCATGACATTGTGCAAGGTACATCAAAATGCACT
Organism: Periophthalmus magnuspinnatus; assembly: GCF_009829125.3. NCBI lineage: Eukaryota > Metazoa > Chordata > Actinopteri > Gobiiformes > Gobiidae > Periophthalmus > Periophthalmus magnuspinnatus. Next base: position 2,772,830 of record NC_047149.1, on the reverse strand, counting down.
GTACATGTAAGAATTCATAATACATTTACAAACAAATATATGTTTAACATTTTTGTATTAGGTGGTAGATCTTTCAGACGCGATCATTTTAAAAGTAGCTCACATACTGAAAAAATCTGAGGACCCCTGTTTTAGATGTTTGAACATGTCTTGCTGAGTGACTGAAGAAGCCTTGTCAACAGGTCAATGTGCCATGTTAAACAATACCACATCTAAAGAGAGAATGTAGTAGTAGTAGTAGTAGTGGTGGTGGTATTAGTAGTAGTAGTAGTAGTGGTGGTATTAGTAGTAGTAGTAGTAGTAGTAGTAGTAATAGTAGTACTCACAGAGCCGATGCTGCCCCCTGCTGAGCGGTAGTTGACCCTGTACTGCTGCACCTGTCCAGAGGCGGGCTCCCAGCGAACGTTCAGAGTTGAGGGGGTGGGGTTATACACTTGTATGCTCCGAGGAGGAGTCCTGGGTACTGAGGAGAGACAATACGACTGAACCAGGACTGAACCAGGACTGAATGAGGAGTAAACCAGGACTAAACCAGGGCTGAACCAGAACTGAACCAGGACTGAACAAGGAGTAAACCAAAATTAAACCGGGATAAGACCATGACCAATTCAGTTTATAGTTAGTTTTAGCATAGTCTAAGACAGTGCTTCTTAAAAATGTGGTGCATGTACCATTGGTGGTACGTAAGGCCCTCTGCAGGTTGAGCATTTGTGTAATTTAGCCAACTGTATTGATTTTTTTGTCCCCTTTTTTGATTAAACATTATTTAGACCTTAGCCATGGTTTAGCCTAATTTTAGACCTGCTTGGGGCTGATTTTAAACTAGGTTTGCTGTAATTTGATCTTATAAAGTCCCTGTTTAGATCTGGTGTTATTCAGAAAGCCAAATATTATCTTAGATGGTACTTGGAGAGAAAAATTTGACACCCATTGGCCTAAGTTTTTAGTGATTTTATATTATATTTTACATAGTGTCTTCCTCCTCTCGCTCTCCCTCATGTTTTTAGTATGTTTTTAGATTACATGTGTCACATACATGTCTTGCCCCTCTCGCCCTGCTTCAGCCCTTCTCCTTCAGGATACACTGGGGCCACAGTCACGGTGTAAACTGTGTCAGACAGGAGGTTCCTCAGGACGGTGCTGGTGCTGCCTCCAGAAACTTGCTCCTGTTTCAAATCAAAAACACATTTTTACACTGCAAAAAGTTAAAATGATAAAATCTTACAACAAACAGCTTGATTTTCAAGTATAGTCTTAGTATTTTTGACAAGTTAAAAAAAAATGTAAAAAAATTGTAAAAAAAAAAAAAATTGGACAAGTTTCAACGAAGATATAACAGGATTTCAACTGATAATTTTATAATTTCTAATAAACCTGTCAGCTAAAATTGTGATTTAAACAAGAACAACTCAAAATAAGTTCAAAGAAAAATTGTAAAAGTAAAATTATAAAATTATAAAGCCTTCACTTCACTAAAGCCTGAAGCAGGCTGCTGAATCAGTTTTAACTGTTTTAAAATGAAGATTTAGTCCAGACAAAGGATTTTTGAAGAGTGTCTTGGCCTTTGTTTTTCTTGCTTTACTCAAAACTAGATTAACATTCTGAACATACTGATTTTGCAGTATACCTGCAGAAGTGAGAAGTATGTAAAAATATCAAATATCAATAATGGCCATAATGTAATGAAACACTGTAATGTTCTGACCTAAAATGAAACACATTTCCTAAACTAAACAGTGATGACATCATCAGTGTGCGCCTGACCATGTCCTCGGCTCCTCCCGTCTCCGGCACATAGTAGATCCGGTACTGTCGCACGTTTCCTTCGGCCGCGCCCCATCGCACATTAAGCGAGCTTGTGGTCGGGTCCGTCACCTGCAGGTTCTTCACTCCTCCTAGAGGCTCTGCAGAGAAGTGCACAAACAGCTTTTATATCTCCATATTTAGAGGACCACTATTACACATTATTATCTGACACGTGTTCTAATGCTCCCTCATCACAAGCAGACCTGGAGCTGTGAGGTTTTTTCCCAAACAGAAAACACTCTGTTCGTGTTCCACATGTGGGAATGTGCTCCACTGTGTTTGGTAATGTGCTCCACTGTGTTTTTACATTTTTATTTTTTTTTCATTTGGATGATTTCAGCCCTGGAATTGTGTTACTCAAACATGTGTGAATGAAACAAAACACAACTCCAGTATATTTTTGAAGAGTAGCATTTTAATATGGCTTAAAGATCACAGGAGTCACTTTTGTGTCATATAGGAGCTTTAAACAGAACTTACAGTAAACTGCAGCTGTCTAAAGGATCTGACTTTTCCTCATCAAAAACACCTGGAGTTACATTTTCAGTCTCTCAAAACTCTCTGCTTCACCTGCTGATGTCACAAGATGCTGCTCCTTTGTGTCTTTAAAGCTCATTAAACTGCCTTTACTACACAACATGTCTTCAGATAGGCACCAGTTTCATGATCCTGCACACACATTATGGCAGAAGGGCTTTAACTTGTTTTGCTACATAATTTTGAGATAATCACACAGGAAATACCAAACCTATGAGTCCAATGAGTTTAAAGAGGAGCTATTAACTAAATTACTGTGGGGTTTTAACTGTATCACTGGGGTTTTAACTGTATCACATTAGATTATTAACATCAAAACAACAAGGAAACCATGTTTCCACTTTTGTTTTTGACGTTCTGAGTCTCCCCTCCCTTTGCTGTGTGCGCTAAGTCACTCCCCCTTCAGAGCACTATCACAACACAATCAGCTGCATCCCACTAATGAAACTACTGCACATCACATCAGGTTTGTCAAGTTGCTGTGTACAGTTTTGTATCATGTTTTTGTATATTTATGGAGAATTGTCATGTGGGAACATGGGTGATGTAGGTTTGTGGGCGGAGCCTCATACAGATTCGTATTTCTAACCATATGGAGGGTTTGAATAGGGAGTGACCACTAGATTATCCCAACATGCATGGATGACATCTAAAACCTCTTCAGGCATGTTTTTGATCAGGGAACAATGTTAGAACATGAAAGCTCAAAAAACTGATTTTCCAGAATACCTACTCTTTAAAAAGCTGGATAATAAAAAAAAAAGATTACAGTTGAGTCATGGTTGGTTTGATGGAAAAACACATGTAAAAAGTCCAGTGTTCTCAGATCAACATGAACTCTGTACAGTCACATCATATTCAAAAAGGAGAAGTGCTTTTCTAAAATGGCGGCTCACAAAGGGTATGGTGTCTCCTGATGTGACCCACCTCACATGTGGGCACCAGTCTGTTTACTTTTGTTCTTCTATAGAAAAATCATCTCTGGAACATTTGATTCTGACTATGTGTAAGGTCAGAACATGGAGGAGGACGGCCTCATGTGACCTGCCTCTCAGCCTGTAGTCGACTAAATTAACTCTAGTTGGACTTAATACATGAGCTGCCGATCGATTGGTCGACTAAAAAGGGGACGTGGCTAAAGCCCTCAGAACTATTACATATTGTATCTCTCTGTATCTGACCCAAACTGCACTCACAAGACTACACCTGCAGGGGGAGTCACACTTTTTTTCTTTTCATAGTTTGGCTGGGGGTGCGACTTATACTCAGATTTATATGTGACTTATATGTGGAATATAAATCGCATCTGAGTATATAGCACACGACGAAGTTCAAATCTGTCAACTGGACAAATCGTTGTAAGAGTGAAGACGTTTTGCTGCTCATTCAAGCCGCTTCTTCAGTTCTGGTCAGAATGCTGGTGGCCACTGCCTTATATCTATCTGAGGGGAGGGGCTAACTACACCGAAACTGTAAACAGCTATTGAAGGAGGAGCAACATGTGGAGAAAGCCCTCTCTGCTTGTGGTTATCCAAAATGGGCCTTCAGTAGATCTAAGAGAGCTAAAAAACAGGACAACAGGGAACATGAACCTAGAAGGAAAGGTCCAGTCCTTACACAGGGGGTGTGACAGTTTGAGATTCCTGTCTTTTTCAAACCCACAAACACTTTATGGCTCGGGGTTTTGTCCTTAGGGTGAACCAGTTTTTGCCTTAAACAAGATAATGTAGTCTACTCCATTCAGTGTAGTGAACAGTGCAGTGAGCATTACATTGGAGAAACTAAACAGCTACTCCATAAGAGGATGAACCAACACCGGCGTGAGAGCTCCTCAGGACCCCAGTCTGCAGTTCATCTCCATCTCAAAGACACTAACCACTCCTTTGAAGACAGCGAAGTTCAGATCTTAGCCAGAGAAAAGAAATGGTTTGAGAGAGGAGTAAAAGAAGCTATTTTTGTTAGGAAAGAGAATCCGTCCTTAAACAGAAATGGAGGCCTGAGACATAACCTCTCCCCCATCTACAACTCCATCCTCAGACCCAGAACAATGAGAACAATAGCAGGGTCATTAAGGGCTGAATAAGGTAGTTTCAGCTGAAACTGGAAACAATATCTGTTTACAGTTTCAGTGTGGTTAGCCCCTCCCCTCAGATAGATATAAGGCAGTGGCCACCAGTAATCTGACCAGAACTGAAGAAGCGGCTTGTATGAGCAGCCAAATGTCTTCACTCCTACAACGATTTGTCCAGTTGACAGATTTGAACTTCGTCGTTTACTATGGATCAGACCTGGATGACTGAGGGTCTACACAGACATCTGAGTATATCATTTCACATCTTTATTACAGTCACATTGACAACCTGGTACTAGGAAAAAATGTATTTAGGTAAAGGCAGGTTAAACTTGTGAAATAGAAAAGAAATACTGAAAAATCCCAAATCTTCAGCTTCCTCACTCACTGCTCCTTTCTACTGTTGTCCCATAGAAACTCTCATGGTCTAAATAACAGGACTATTCCACTACTGCCCATTTTGGGGGATTCAGACTAAACCACGGAAGCAGCACACCTCTATGTTTGTGATGTGGATTTTATCTGAACCAGGTCAAAGATTCAACATTCAGAATGCACTGAGTCTGTGTAACCTGTGTAAAAGAAGCAAACCTGAGCTTTAAAATGATCACAACAGTCCAATGAAGGTGTGTGGACTTTAAAAACACAGAGAAGCTCCACATGATGACATCACAAGGTGTAACAGAGTGAGTGATGCCGAGGGAGACAGACTCAATGTGCAGGATTATTTAAAGGTGAATGAAACAAAACACTGCACCAGGGATGTTTCTGAGGAGGATACTACATTAGAACATTGTTAAAGCCCCACTGCGGGATATTTCCTCACAGTAGACCAGGGTTAACACTGCTGTAGATGAGTGTGTGTCTGGTGCTTGTTTATCTGCAGCCGTGCAGCCGCAGGCGCTGATGGAAACTCGATCTCTCTAACATTCCTCTGTCATTACCTCCTCTCTCTCTGTCTCTCGTTTCTCTTTCTGCCCTCCTCCTCTTTACTACATCTTTCTCTCTCCCTCCCTTATCCATCTCTCTTCTCTCACGCTGTCTCCTCTGTGGCCCCTCTTCCTCTCCATTTCTCTCCCTCCCTTCTCCATCCCTCTCTCCCTCTCCTCTCCATCTCTCACTCCCTCCCCTCTCATCTCTTTCTCTCCTCTCTCCATCCCTCTGTCCCTCTTTTCTCCATATCTCTCTGTCCCTACTCTTTCTCCTCTCCATCTCTCTCTTCCCTCTTCATCTATCTCTCTCCTCTCTCCATCCCTCTCTCCCTCTCAATCTCTGTACCTCCTCTCCCTCCTCTCTCTGCCTGTCCTTCTCTTTCTCCCTCCTCTCACTACTTCTCCATCTCACTCTTTCCCTCCTCTCTCATCTCCCCATCTCTCTCTCTCTCCCCTCTCTGTCTCTCTCTCCCTCCTCTCTCTACCTCTCCAGCTCTCTCTCTCTCTCTCGCCCTCTCTCTCCCTCTCCCTCCTCTCTCCATATCCTCATCTACAAGGGATTAAGCCAGATGCCCTCCCTGAGGTAATGGAGGGGGGTGGGTGTGGGAGAGCAGGAGGAGGAGGAGGTGTCTGGAGAGCAGGAGGAATTGTCTGGAGAGCAGGAGGAGGTGTCTGGAGAGCAGGAGGAATTGTCTGGAGAGCAGGAGGAGGTGTCTGGAGAGCAGGAGGAGGTGTCTGGAGAGCAGGAGGAAGTGTCTGGAGAGAAGGAGGAGGTGTCTGGAGAGCAGGAGGAGGTGTCTGGAGAGCAGGAGGAAGTGTCTGGAGAGCAAGAGGAGGTGTTTGGAGAGCAGGAGGAGGTGTCTGGAGAGCAGGAGGAGGTGTCTGGAGAGCAAGAGAAGGTGTCTGGAGAGTAGGAGGAGGTGTCTAGGGAGCAGGAGGAGGTGTTTGGGGAGTGGGGCAGCACTCACTGGTCTTGCCGGTGTCGGAGGCCGGTCTGCCCTCCATGTCAGAGTACACTGGGACCACAGTGACTCTGTAGGGAGTGTCCGGCCTCAGCTCCCTCAGGACGGAGGAGGTGGTCAGACCCGACACACTCGTCTGGAACACAATACTTTATGAGAACAACAGTTGCCAGGAGTACAGGAGTACGAGGAGGACAAGGAGGAGAAGAAGGAGTACAAGGAAGAGGAGGAGGAGAAGGAGGAGAAGGTGGAGGAAGTGAAGGAGTACAAGGAGGAGGAGTATGAGGAGTAAGAGTAGTACGAGGAGGAGGAGGAGTTGCATTAGTAGTATTCGTACCACTCTCTCCTCTCCTCCAGCCGTAGGTACATATTGTATCTTGTACTGTCGCACGTCTCCTTCGGCGCGGTCCCACTGCACTCGCAGGGAGCTGATGGTGGGGTCAGTCACCTTCAGGTTCTTTACTACCCCCAGTGGCTCTGAGCACAAACAGCACAAACATGTCAGAGGGGAGGGGTTTCACTTTAATCCTTTCACAGATGGATTCTCACAATATTCCATCTGAAGATACTCCTGCTGTAAGGTTCAAATTCACCCAGCAGGGGGCAGACCAATCACAGAGCAGCACTGAGGTATTTGATGAGAGTCCAGACGCCTGGGTCTGTGCACAACGCTCTCAGCTCCAGTCACAGGGACCGTCTGTGACACCGGGTCCACAGTGATGTAATGTCTGTGAGCTTCTCCTGAGTCGCATTAAAATCACTACATTCTGACAAATCAGACAATGGACAGGGAGCTGCGGGTAGGTCAGGGGTTAGGGTCAGACAGTGGACAGGGAGCTGTGGGTGGGTTAGGGGTCAGGGGTTAGGGTCAGACAGTGGACAGGGAGCTACGGGTCGATGACAACATGTTAAACACTTAACAAATGTGAAGCAAACTTCAGCGCAAGACACTTCTGTGTTTACAGAGGTATGTCTTTGTGTGTCGAGGCTATGCTAGTGCTAATGCTAACTTCTATTGAAACCTTAAATGTAACATAATAAAATAAAATTTGTTATAAAGACGAAAAGATTATTTTTAAGTATAGATTATTTCAGACAGTGGCTTAATTTAAATATTAAGCACCAAATTAGCATTAGCATTGGCCCCGATAAAGAGAAATGTACCTTTGTGAACACAGAAGTGTCCTCTGGGATTTGTTAAGTGTTTAACATGTTGACATCCACCTGTATCCACCTGCAGCTCCCTGTCCCTAACCCCTAAGTCATATACCCCTGACCTCTAACCCCCTGACCCCTGACCTCTAACCCACCAGCAGCTCCCTGTCCACTGTCTGATTTGTCAGGATTTAGTGATTATAGTGCGACTCAGAAGAACCTCAGACATTGCATTACTGTGTAAGCAGTGTCACAAACTGTCCGTCTGGAGCTTTGTGCACAGAGCTAATTGAGCTAGTGCCAAACGTGCAGAAAGAAGCACTTTGCGCATTTGTGAAGAGAAAGATCTCTGTTTTCTCTCAACTGGATTTAACTCAAGTTTGATTATTCTACTGTTGTGACACTTCGACCAATCAGATTCAAGCATCTGTCATGGCGTTCCACGTTTTTCCGATGACTTTCAGTGAGAGACCAGATGAAAGTGTTGCTACATGTATCAATCTGGTAAGAGCCAGGTTCAGTTTAAGCATCTGATATTTTCTACTAGTAACAAGATCCATTGTCCTGCTGTTTTTCCAAACTCACATGTGCAGATTAACAGCAGACATGTGACCTGCTGTCAAATACTGCACTCAAGTTATTTCAATGATTTTATTGAAGTTTGGTCAAAAACATGTGACTCTAAATCCAGCACAGATTTCACATGTTAAAAAACAAACTCCAGGGGTTTTTCCTCAGAATATTCTCATAAACTTGTAATCATTGAAGTCTCCTGGAAAACTTATCTGTGCTAATACTGTTAAAGCTAATCATTATGGTGTGGTTCAACTTATGAACACATTATATGAACCCTTTTCTTCATGTGGCAAGTTTTACATCAGATGCCCTTCCTTTGTGCATATAAACTGATGACACACTGTTTTCCCTCTTCTATTGCTCCGCCCCTCTCCTCTTCATCCTCTTCTCCCTCCTCCCCTTTCTTCACACAAACAAACGTCCCCAGCCGGAGTTCAAAGTAAAGTCTGACTGCTTTGTATTGGAAGGGAGCATTTGTTTTTGCTGTGGGGCGTCTCAGCCGGGTGGGAATGCTCTGGACTGGATTAAAGTGTGTCTGAGACAAAAACATGTGTACAACACTCTGATACCTAAACAAAACCAGGACTGAACCAGGACTGAACAGGACTAAACCAGGACTTAATCTGGACTGAACCAGGACTAAACCTGGACTGAACCAGGACTGAACCAAGACTGAACCAGGACTGAACCAGGACTGAACCAGGACTTAACCTGGACTGAACCAGGATTAAATTAGGACTAAAACAGGACTGAACCAGGACTGAACCAAGACTGAACCAGGATTTAACCTGGACTGAACCGGGACTGAACCAGGACTGAACTTGGACCGAACCAGGACTAAACCAGGACTAAACCAGGACTAAACCAGGACTAAACCAGGACTAAACCAGGACTAAGCCACGATTAAACCTAGACTGAACCAGGACTGAACCAGGACTAAACCTGGACCAAACCAGGACTAAACCAGGACTGAAACAGGACTGAAACAGGTAAAAAACAGGTCTAAACCGGGACTAAAACAGGACTAAAACAGGACTAAAACAGGACTAAATCAGTACTGAACATGGACCGAACCCGGACTAAACCAGAAATACAACAGGACTGAACCAGGACTAAACCAGGACTAAACCTGGACCGAACCAGGATTAAAATAGGACTAAAACAGGACTAAAACTGGACTGAACCAGGACTAAACCAGGACTAAAACAGGAATAAAACAGAAATAAAACAGGACTAAACCAGGACTGAACCAGGACTAAACTAGGACTAAAACAGGACTGAACCAGGACTGAACCATGACTAAAACAAGGCTAAAACAGGACTGAACCAGGACTACACCAGGAATAAAACAGGACTGAAACAGGACTAAAACAAGGCTAAACCAGGACTGAAACAGGTTTGAACCTGGACCAAACTAGGACTAAACCGCGACCAAAAGAGGACTGAACTAGGACTAAAGCAGGACTAAAGCAGGACTAAACCAGGACTGAACTAGGACCAAACCAGTACTAAGTCAAGACCAGTTTTTGAGACAATCTTCTAACAAATTCTTAAATGATTTTTATAACATGGTGCATAGTTTGTCTTTAGTTCCAGTTTGTTTCTGATTTTACAATTTCATTTTGAAACACTATTGTTTTGATTTGTCTGTAGTGACAGGTCCTGCCCTACTCCTGCTCCTCTTGGATTAAACACATGGGAGCATTGTCAGATAGAGTCATGTTTGTGTTAGGACTCACTGGTCTTGCCCTGCTCCTCTTGAAACAGCTCAACATCATTATAAACATATTCATGAGAAGTTCATTTCTGTCCTGACAGTGGGACTTTTTCAGTATTGATTCCTGTTGAAATGAGTATATAGTTTTGATAGTAGTTTTGGTATCACATTTTGCATACTTTTGACAACCCGAAACATGAGCATTGTCAGATAGCGTCGTATTACAGCAGGACTTACTGGTCTTGCCCTGCTCTTCCTGTCTGATGCCCTCCACGTCGGGATAAACCGGGATCAGGGCCACTTTATAAACGGTGTTGGAGTCCAGCCCCCGGAGGATGGTGGTGGTAGTGCCGCCAGAAACCTCCTCCTATAAAACACGTCACACAAGTCTCATTAGATCCAGATGTGAATTACAAAAACATTTGAAAGAGTTTTACATAATGTAATGTTACTTCTATGGGGTATTAAAGAGGAGGTATTTACTTCTATAGGGTATTAAGGAAGGAGTATTTACTTCTATGGGGTATTAAAGAGGGGGTATTTACTTTTATGTGGTATTAAAGAGGGGGAATTTACTTCTATGGGGTATTAAAGAGCAGGTATTTACTTCTATGGGGTATTAAAGAGGGGGTATTTAGTTTTTTAAGCAAGATCTATGGTTATAACTGGCAGAAAGGGTACGAGAGAGGCTGACGTGAGAAGCTAGGCTAGGCTATGCTAGTGTTAGCGGTGACTGGCAGTTAGTGAGACATACACACTGGTAATCCTATCCTATGCTAAATTATTACATTATTTACATCTTTGATACAGTTTGTGGTTAAATAAATGCTTTTAAAAGAGAACTGGCTCTAGTTTGATGAACAACAAACAAAGCTATAAATCAGCTGTGAGGTTTCAGGTTGGACCCTGAAGTGACATCATCACTCAACAATCCTGTACATTTATAATCTGATATTTGTATAATTATTATGCGTCGGTCAACATGAGTCTGTGCAGTGCATTGTGGGAGCTCCGTACCATCTTCTCGGCTCCTCCCGGCTGTGCGGTGTAGAAGACTTTGTAGCTGCGCACGTTACCAGGAGCCGGGTCCCAGCGCACTGTGAGTGAGGAGATGGTGGGGTCCGTCACCCGCAGGTTCTTCACTCCTCCCATCGGGTCTGCAGGGACACAAGATGGCTGCTGTGACATGTACCCAGTTAAACAAGAGGTGGGCTCACATGACATTCTACAAAGACTACTAACACTCTGCAGTGACATCTAGGAGCTGGGAGTGTTATACATGCATCTCTATGGTGGAATGTTCAGCAGTTACCATGGTGACACAATGCACACACTAGCAAACATTGTCAAAAAAGTTTTAAGATAGTCTGAAAACTCAAGAAAAAATACAAAAAAGATTTAAAGAGCACATTTTCATTTTCCTGTGATCAATCCGAGTGTTCATGATCCTGTTTCAGAGTTTCATTTTACACAGGTGAGAGTGGCTCACTGAAAAACTGTTGGCTAATGCTAATGCTAGCTAGATTGTGACTGTCATGTTATTTGAGAGGGACTTGTTTAATAGCACAAATTAGCTCACCTGCGTTAAAACAAATGTCAGATTTAAGTCTAATAGAGTTTCAGACAGAGTAGAGCCTCCGGTTAGCATCACACCCCCAGTGGAATGTTGATGGCATCAGCTGCAAAGTAGCAATAGTTTAAAGTTGCACTGTGTAACTTTCTTCCGGAGGCGGCAGAGTAGCCAAAAATTGTACTCAAGTAAAAGTAGCATTACTTCAAAATAAAGAGAATGTTCCACAGTACAGCATTAAACGTCTCTGTCTTGCATGTATTGAAAAACATATATCTATGAGTCTCCACAGATCTGAGCAGCAGGTGGTGAACTCTCAATCAGAAAAGTGACACAGTAAAGCTTTAACCTGAGACAGGTGTGAAGTCTCAGGTGGAGTTTCTGTGTAAGTGTCGATACAGATGTGTGTTGTTGGTTCATATCTCTATAATCACTGGACCTTTCCACATTAACCAAAAAACCTGCACAAAGTCCAGCCTCTTCTGTCAGATTAAACAAACAAAAGTCTAATGATTTTTTCATAAGAATGTCAGAAAAGGTCTTTGATACCAAATAACAGAGGTCTGATTACAAACAGATGAACTTTAAACAAAAAGATGAATGCAGGGAGTTTGTGGATAAATAAAAGAAATAATAAGATTTGAATATTTATGGTTTCTGTTTTGACACACATCAGAAACACAAAGACCGTCTCCCATATGGTTTGGTTTTTATTTAAACCATCATAATGTGACTTGGCTGCAGAATTTAGTGAATCCAAAACGTGGAAAAGTAAACGTGGAGCGTACAAACAGAGTTTTAGGAAAAACTGTACCTTAAAACTAAACCAGATGAAACAAAACTCTATGTCGCAGACTGAAGCAGGTTCCAGATGCAGAGACGCAGAACAGTCAGACACAACAGGACTGAAGCATAGAATGTGTCCTGTGTATCGCTCAGGTAGCACCACAGACTGTATATATCTGTGGACAAAGCTAAGCTCCTAGCCACTTTTAAGCTCTATTCACTTTTTATGTAAAACTGTGGCCACTCTCTCTGTAACTGCTGCTGTCAGGCTCGCCATTCTGACCTGTTCATTTTAACCCACTCTACGTGATCCTGAGGTTTTATTTCACTTTTGTCCCTAAATCAAGACATGAACATTAATAACAGACAACAGGTTTGACTGACAGCGTTGCTAAGCGCCCACCTCCCGCCAAACCGGCGGTGTGGATGGGAGGCGTTACCTTCAACAGCCTCGCTCCAGGTTGGCTCTTTGGTTGCTATGATAGTCTCAAGTTCAACATTTGTGAATTTACCTTTTGGATTTTCTATAGGAAAATACAATGTAATCAATAGAAAGTACAATGTAATCAACAGGAAAAAAATGCCATTTCTCTCCATTTGTAAGTATCAAATAATCACTTTAGAATCTGAAAAATAGATGTCATTTTATTTGAAGTGAGTCTGATCCAAAGTGTGTATCAGTGAGAAATGTGAGTGTGTCTGTAGCTCCCTGTGGTTTACCTCTTCTTTGCTTTTATTCTGGTCATTTGAGTTTCTTGTTTTAGAGTCAGATACAAGCAAAATATTTATCAGAGCTGTCGACTTTTATATTTGTTCTTAAACTGTAGCAGCTCTGTCACATTTTAGATTTATATACCTTACCCACTCACTAACAAATTTATAAAGGCTGTGATGTCATCTGCATAACCTCTATGAGAAGGTAAGATGTACATCACTAACCTACTAATAGAAATGTAGAAAAATTGAAAAGTCATAGTTGTTGTATCAGCAGCAGCAACAGCACTAATTGTCGAAGTAGTATTAGTAGTTACACTAGTAATAGTAGAGTACTGTGTTGAAATTGAAAATTGTATCTCAGATAACATGTCTGACCTGCGGGGTGCCCCAGGGACCCCTCTTGTTCAATGTGACCAGTTAATACGCAGCAATAATGTTTCCGACCACAACTCTGCAGATGACACTCAGATCTATGTCTCACTGCAGCAGGTGAATATGGACCAGTGGATTCACTCTGCCACTGCATCCAACAGATCAGTGTGTGGATGCAAAACAACTTTCTCCAGCTAAACTCACAAGATTCAAGTCATAGTCTTTGGCCACAGAAACATAGAGAAAGTGTCAGCAGTCACCTCCAGTCTCTCTCTCTAAGACCTTTAAATCAGACTAGAAATCAAGGGGTTATAATGGACTCAGATTTGAACCTTAACAGCCACATCAAATCAATAACATCTGCAGCTTTTTATCATCTAAAAACATTGCAAAAATTAAAGGTTTACTATCAAAACCAGACTTAGAAAGACTTATCCCTGCATTTGTCTCCAGTAGGTTAGACTACTGTAACATGCTGCTCACTGGCCTCTCCAAACAAGCTTTAAGACAGCTGCAGTACATCCAGAATGCTGCTGCTCGGGTCCTGACTAGAACCAGGAAGTACTGGTTCTAGTCAGCGTCCTGTGCTCACGTCTCTGCACTGGCTCCTGTAGCTCAGAGAATAGACTTTAAAGCAGCTCTGTGTGAACAAGTCTCTCCATGGACCAGCTGCAAAGTACATCTCCCACATGTTAGAGCCACATGAAACATCTCACACTCTGAGGACTTTAGGGAATCAGTGTTTCAGTTTTATGCAGCTAAAACCTGGAACAATCTTCCTGAAGCTGTGCGACAGGCCTCTACTTTGACAATGTTTACATCCTGGCTCAAATGGTTCTGTTGAGCTGTGCATATGACTGAAAGGGTTTTATTCTGCACTCTTCTCTTTTAATGTTCATTTTAAGATGATTATTTATGTTTTTATTTGTTATATTGTGATTTTAATGTAGTACTCACTGGTCTTGCCATTCTTGGACATGGGTTTGCCCTCCATCTCATGGTACACAGGTACTACAGTCACTGTGTACTCTGTGTTTGCCTCCAGGTTCCTCAGGACTGTGGTCGTCGTGGAGCCAGAGACCTGGTCCTGAAAGAGAGAGACGGGGAGGACATCTGACACAAGCTCACAAGGAGGGCTTCTGATATAAGCTCAAACAGGAGGATGGCAGGACATGTGACTCACCACGTCCTGGTCTCCTCCGGCTGCTGGGACCCAAATGACGATGTATTCTCGGACGTTTCCTTCGGCTGGGTCCCAGCGCACGTTTAACGTCGAGGTCGTCGGGTCTGTGACCTGAAGGTTACGCACGAATCCCAGAGGTCCTGAACAACAAGAACAGGATTTAACCAGGATGGAAGCAGGACGGAACCATGACCACTAGACGATCTCGCAGGGGGACAGAGGGAGAGTGTCTTATCCAGGTCTGATTGTAGATCCTTGGTCGATACTCACTGGTCTTGGTCTGGTCTCTGGTCTAACCCTGTCTTATACTGCAGTATACTCACGTGTCTTCCCAGTGTCCCTGAGACTGGGTCCGTCTCCCTCGGCATACACTGGGACCACGGTCACTCTGTACTCTGTGTCGGGCAGAAGCTTCTCCAAAACGGTCTGTGTGGTGCTCTCAGATACCTGCTCCTGAAGAACAAGACAGAGAACATGTGAGATACATGTGAGATACATGTGAGATACATGTGAGATACATGTGAGATACATGTGAGACACCTTTCATCTGTGTTTTTTCTTGACCTGTGCAAAGCATCTTTTAGTGTCTTAAAAAGTGCTCTGCAACCCTTTTATCATCATCATCATCATCATCATCATCATTATTATTATTATTGTTATTATTATAGTCAGTCATATTAGTCAGTGTCAGGATTGGGGTTTTTGTGTGTTCTATGCTCCTCCCTTCTGTGTCTTGCCTGGAGCTGGGCGTAGATTCGGGCATCACCCACGACACACCTGCGTCTGCAATCAAGCCTCAGCCTCTGGAGAACAAATGGGCTGAGGATTGTTACAGAGGCTGCCAGATCGTCTAGTCATCTTCCTGCATTTCTATAAGTCATCCTTCTTGTCATCCTCCAGTTTATTCGTCCGTGTATCCCCCGTGGTACTGTTCAGCTTGGCTTAGTCTTGTTTTTGCATGTATGATCCCGACACTCAATTGGTTATTTTTCATTCCTCGCCAAATCCCGCTCCTTAGAACTACTCAGCACCTCTGCCTCCGACCCAGCTCTTCACGACCGGTATGAACACTCCAGTCTCTGACCCCGCTACTCAAGACCTACTCGAAGACTACAGCATACGACACGGCTCTCAGCTGTCTGCTCTGTCAACCTTCGTTTACATTTCCATGTCTGTAAATAAACTTTGTTCAAACCCCCCCCCCCCCCAAGTCTGAATCTTTGGTCTCCCCAGACAGTACGACAATCAGTCACACATCAGTCACATGTCAGACACACAGGAAACATGCCTATGTGAATAGAGTTCTTCCCATCATAAATCTGGAATGGCGCGGGTCGATATCGTTCAGGAGGAGGAGGGACTCTCAGTGACAGGCCTAAGCTTCAGCCATGTTGTTTACATCAGTTCATTCAGCTGGAACGTTCTGAAGTCGGGGCTCGTAATGTCAGTGTGAAATAACCCGGAGTGTTTTGGACAGATGCCAGACACATAAGCTAACATAAGCTAACATAAGCTAACATATTTGCTCTGTGTTGAGAGCTTTATGGACAAAATGTGTTGACATGTTTTCATCTTTCAGAACCATGTGATGATTTATTACACATAAAACTATTCAGATGAGACAGAGGTGACAGAGCTGTGTTTTTGTGAATGGGAAGGAAAACCAGGATAATCCTGTGTTTGTACAGACTCAGCCACGCTCCATTTAACCTCACACACATGTGCAGGTGAAATGTACCTGTCCACACACACACACATGTACAGGTCAAGTGTCTCTGTACTCACACACACACACACACACCCACACACACACACACACCCCCACACGTCATCACACACACTCACACATGTCCAGGTGCAGTTTCTCATGTCTCACCACTATCTCCAGTCCTCCGTTGGCTGGGACATAGATGACCTTGTATCCTTGGACGTTGCCGTCTGCTGGACTCCAGGTCACAGTGAGCGTGGTGATGGTCGGGTTGGACACCTTCATGTTGTCCACTCCTCCCAAAGGCACTGTGGAGCACACGAGGCACATGGGATTACACACACACATTCAAACAAATGTGCGGCCATCTTCTGACTGTAGGAAGAACAAAACTTGAATCGAAAATTCAAAAGAAATAAAGTATTGTGCTTTGTTGTGTGGCTGTGTTGTGTATTGTGCGTTGTGTATTGTGCATTGTTGTGAGTGTGTTGTTGTATTGTGCATTATTGTGTGGGTGTGTTGTGTATTGTGCATTGTTGTGAGTGTCTTGTTGTATTGTGAGTTGTTGTGTGGGGGTGTTGTGTATTGCGCATTGTTGTGTGTGCGTGTTGTTGTATTGTGTGTTGTTGCGTGTGTGTCGTAATATTGTGCATTATTGTGTGTGTATTGTATATTGTGTGTTGCTGTGTGTGTATTGTATATTGTGTGTTGTTGTGTGTGTGTTGTATATTGTGCTTTGCTGTGTGTGTGTTGTGTTACTCACAAGTTTTTCCGTCCTCACTCTGCCTCCTTCCCTCTCGAGCCGGATACACTGGGAGCACGGACACAGTGTACAGAGTGTCCGGCTGGAGATTCCTCAGGACAGTGGAGGTGGAGGAGGCTGGAAGCTGCTCCTGAAAGAACCAGAAAGGAGAGGATCAGAGGAGCAGAGCAGAGGGTCAGAGGAGCAGAGGAGAGGGTCAGAGGAGCAGAGTAGAGGGTCAGAGGAGCAGAGTAGAGGGTCAGAGGAGCAGATGATGCAGAGGATACTGTATGTGTATATTTACCATCTCTTCATTCCCTCCGGCCGCTGGGACGTAGAAGATCTTGTAGAGCCGAACAGCTCCGTCTGCAGGCTCCCAGTCCACGTTCAGAGACGTCATGGTGGGGTTGGTCACACGCAGGTTCTTTACTCCCCCCAGAGGCCCTGACACCACACAACACTCTGAGCAAATCACTCCCCTCAGAGGCTCTGACACCTCACGACACTCAGAGCAAATCACTCCCCTCAGAGGCCCTGACACCTCACGACACTCAGAGCAAATCACTCCCCCCAGAGGCCCTGACACCACACAACACTCTGAGCAAATCACTCTCACTCCCCCCAGAGGCCCTGACACCACACAACACTCTGAGCAAATCACTCCCCTGACACCACACAACACTCTAAGCCAGTCATAACAGTCACATTCCAGTGTCACAGTCCTAATTACAAACCACTCTCTGATATTAAGGGACCTTATTAAACTCAGATGTGTGTTGTTGTTGTAGTTATATTTCTGTTCTTACTTTGTGTGTATTCTTACGTGTTTTGCCACTTTCAGACATAACTCGTCCCTCTCCGTCGGCGTAGATGGGCAGCAGAGACACTGTGTACAGAGTGTCCGGGGTCAGGCCTCGCAGGATGGTGGAGGTGGTGCCCGCGGAGACTTGCTCCTGAAAGACACAACAGAAACCACATTTATGACCTGAAACATACTACACACAGAACTATCACAAAATACAGAGGAGAGAAGAGAGAGAGAAAAAGAGGACAAGAGGAGGGAGAGAAGAGAGGAGGGAGAGACAAGAGAGGTGGGGGAGAAGAGAGGGGGGAGAGAAGTGGAACAGGTGAGCGAGAGAAGAGGTAGAGAGGAGGGAGAGAGGAGGTACAGAAGACGGAGAGATGAGGGAGAGAAGAGGTACACCACACACTCACACCTCCCTCACACACATGATACATGTATGTTCTGTGTGTGTCCTGACCATGCTCTCAGTGCCCCCTGCTGCTGGCACATAGATGACGCGGTACTCTCTGACCCGCCCCTCGGCTGGCTCCCAGCGCACATTCAGTGTTGTCATGGTGGGGTTCAGCACCTGCAGGTTCCTCACACCCCCTAGAGGCTCTGGAGAGAACAGCGACACAAACAGGATTTAGGCTTTAACAGGAACATTCACAGCTTCGGAGGAGCAATATTAAAGAGAGAGAGAGGGGCAGGTTACAGTGACAGGGCCTGTTACAGTGACAGGGCCTGTTACGGTGACAAGGGCCTGTTACGGTGACAAGGGCCTG
Source organism: Periophthalmus magnuspinnatus (assembly GCF_009829125.3). NCBI lineage: Eukaryota > Metazoa > Chordata > Actinopteri > Gobiiformes > Gobiidae > Periophthalmus > Periophthalmus magnuspinnatus. The sequence continues at coordinate 2,754,427 of NC_047149.1, read as the reverse complement.
TTACGGTGACAGGGCCTGTTACGGTGACAGGGCCTGTTACAGTGACAAGGTCCTGTTACAGTGACAAAGGTATGTTACAGTGACAGGGCCTGTTACAGTGACAAGGGCCTGTTACAGTGACGGGGCCTGTTACAGTGACAAGGCCTGTTACAGTGATGGGACTTGCTACAGTGGCAGGGTCTGTTACTGTGACGGGGCCTGTTACAGTGGCAGGGTCTGTTACAGTGATGAGGCCTGTTACAGTGATGGGGGCCTGTTACAGTGGCAGGGTCTGTTACAGTGACAGGGTCTGTTACAGTGACAGGGCCTGTTACAGTGGCAGGGTCTGTTACAGTGACGAGGCCTGTTACAGTGATAGGGCCTGTTACAGTGGCAGGGTCTGTTACAGTGACGGGGCTTGTTACAGTGACGGGGCCTGTTACAGTGACGGGGTCTGTTACAGTGATGGGGCCTATGTGACCTGTCACACAGGAGACACCAGACACTTGAGGTGACTTTATGAGGACAGCACATTGTATATTGTAGAGGGAGGTACTTACTTGTCTTGCCCTGGGTGCTTATGTCTGCACTCACAGCAGAGGGAAACACAGCAGCAACACTCACAGAGTACTCTGTGTCAGGACGCAGCTTCTGGAGAACAGCAGTGTTCTTCTTAGGCCCAACCTGAACCTGCACAGCAGACCAGAAAAGAGAGAAATGGTCAGATTTACATTTTATCACCAGATAAATATGCATGCATGTTTAATGTAGTGTTGTCATGATACTATAACTTCAAAAACTCAATACCATGATAACAATAAAAAAACACTCTTTCTTTAGACAATATACTGTGATTTTCCACATTAAATGTTGTACTTTGTGTTCTATTCCATGTGTGTTATATGTGTGTAATCCTCAGTGTGCAGTAGGTTCATAGCGGTCCATGGGTGTATACTAGTCTATGTGTCTTATACTTGTGAAACATACAGAGACACATCATTATAAACATATTCAGGAAAGGTTCATTTCTATCTTGTCAGTGGGACTTTTGCAGTATTGATACCTGCTCAGATGAGGATCTAGTTTCAATACTAGTTTTAGTAATGATCAGATTTTTGATACTTTTGACAACTCTAGATTATGGTGCATGTTTTCAGATAATGGGAGAACATGCAAACCGCATGCACCGTGGAATGGAAGCTGGGACCTTACAGTTAGGCGGAGGGTTAACCACTCTGCCACAGTGTTAGCATGAATTATGTAAAGTGTTTGAACTGTATTTACGGTGGAGAGACTAAAGGCGACCTAGACTATGACCAAAAAGACTCAAGTTCAGATCTGAGCCAAGTATCTGTGCATTAAAGATGTTATTAAGAGGAAGAGAGAAAGAGAGAGGAGGGTGAAAAGAGAGAGGAGGCAGAGACAGAGGGAGGGAGAAGAGGGACAGATGGAGAAAGGAGGGAGGGAAAGAGATGAGGATGAAGGAGGGTAATGTGGTGAGCGATCAGGACAATTAAATAAGCTCACAGTGATCAAAGGAGCCATAAATGTTTCACAGTAAAAGAGGAGGAGAGATACAGAGAGAACAGAGGAGGAGGAGAGAGAAGGAGGAGAGAAGAACAGACACATCTGGAGAAGTATAGCATGGCTCCTGATCTGAAACATCTGTTTTACAATCAGATACAGAGAGAGAGAGGAGGAGAAACAGAGGGGGAGTAGAAAGAGGAGGAACAGAGGAGGAGTAGAGAGAGGAGGAACAGATGAGGAACAGAGGAGGAGGATAGAGAGAGAAAGGAGGAGAGAGGAGGAACAGAGGAGAAGGAGGAGGAGAGAGAGGAGGAGGAGGAGAGGAGGAGGAACAGGAGAGAGAGAGGAGGAACAGGAGAGAGAGAGGAGGAACAGGAGAGAGAGAGGAGAGCTGAGGAATAGAGGAGGAGGAGAGAGAGAGATGAGGAACGGAGGAGGAGAGAGGAGGAACAGAGGAGGAGGAGGAGAGATGAGGAACAGAGGAGGAGAGAGAGGAGGAACAGGGGAGGAGGAGAGAGAGGAGGAACAGAGGAGGAGGGTGGGGACACACAGTTTGAATGTGAGTGGCCTCACACATGAACATGTCTGTAACATGATGTTCCTGTGTTTGTTCCATGTGGCTGTGAGGAGCTCACACTGCAGTGACACAGTCCAGAGCAGAGACTCTATAAACAAGAGGACTGAGTGTGACATCACCACAGCGTTCAGCTCCACATGAAGCTCACAGAGGCTAGCAGTTATAGCAGCTAATCTGGAGCCAAGATCTATATTTGGAATTCCAACTCCAAGTATCATAGCAACCAAAGGGCCAATCAGGAGCAAGGCTGCTGAAGGTAACGCGCTGTTTTGGCAGGAAGCCTGCTTGGTCTGTTAGTCTATGTGTCTTATATTTGTCATATCTTTAACTTATCTTAATTTATAGACAAAATAGTGAACTAAAAATCCCAGGATCATGTAGAGCAGGTTAAAACAAACCTTTTAAGACCCAAAAGTGTCTGGCAGCAACAGTTACAGAGAGAGAGAATTTTTCAATGTTTTCCCCACACACACACACACACTGTGTGTTCAGTCCACACTGTATAGCTGGTTAGCTATGTCTCTGGACATAGCTAGCCACCGCATTCCTGTTGGGAATTGAGCATGGACGCTCTTCCGGCTCCATTGAGTCTGGCTCTAATTCACTTTACATTGTAAAGCTTTGGCCACTCTCTCTGTAACTGCTGCTGTAAGACTTGTCATTTTGGTCTTAAATGTTCGTATTAACCCGCTCTACATGATCTTGTTTTTTATTTCACTATTTTGTATATAAATCAAGATATGAGCATTACTAACAGACCAATCACCAATCGGGGTCATTCCTGCTAGTGTTAGCAACAGGTTTGACTGACAGTGGGCAGGAAAGGGGCATTATCTTCAACAGCCTCTGGATTGGCTCTTTGGTGCTTGGAATTCCAAATATGGAACTGGGCTCCAGATGAGCCCCTATAACTGCTGCCTCAACGAGTGTCATGTGACTGCAGCTGAACACTGTGGTGGCGTCACACTCCCTCAGTCACTGCCTTATACGGTCTGTGGTCCAGACACACACAGTGTTGGTGGTCAGATGCACACTGGTGTGTAGATGAATGCATGTGCGTGTCTATACACTGGAGCACTCACACTCTGGGCCTCCTCTCCATCCAGGGGGACCACAGGGATGTACGTGACCCGATAGTGGAGAGGCTTTCCTGGGGCGTGATCCCAGCGAGCGGTCAGCGTGGACGTGGTGGAGTTCACAATCTTCAGGTTCTGAGGAGGCTGAGCCGGTACTGGACATGAGAGAGGGAGGATGAGAACGATATGTAAGAAGAGGGACAGTAGAGGGGGAGAGAGAAGTTAGAATGCAAAATGCAAAAAGGGAGAGGGAGAGATAGAGAGAGGAGAGAGAGGAAGGAGCGGGGGGATAGAAGAGTAGGAAAGAGGGAAAGAGAGGAGAGAGCGGCAGGACAGATGAAAAGATGAGGCTGAACACAGATTGTCCATGACAAGACAGGAGTTAGAACAAAGAGAGAGAGAGGGGCAGATGGATGGATGAATGAATGATGGATGTTATGAGATTCAAAAGAGGGAGGGAGAATGGGTAGAACAAGATTGAGAGACAGGTGGAGGTGTCTGAAGCAGATGTAGGAGGAGGTGGGGGGCATAAGGGGGTGAGGGGGAGTATGGGATACAGGGGTGGAGGAGGATAAGGGGGGTGAGTGGGGAGAATGGGGCGCAGGGGGGATAAGGCGGGTGAGGGAGAGTATGGGACACAGGGGGAGGATAAGGGGGTGAGGGGGGAGTATGGGGTGCAGGGGGGATAAGGCAGGTGAGGGAGAGTATGGGACACGGAGGGGGGGATAAGGGGGTGAGGGGGAGTATGGGACATGGGGGGGGTAAGGGGGTGAGGGGGAGTATGGGACAAGGGGGGGGTAAGGGGGTGAGGGGGAGTATGGGACATGGGGATGGTTGATCCTGTGAAGATGATGTTTTTAAATGAATGAATTAATTTATTATGAATGAATGAGACACTCCTCTGAGGAGGGCTGGGGGACACTGTCAGAAACTGCTGAGATTTGATTAAATGTTTTACAAACCACCAAAAAAACATATTTTTTTGCTCAGATTGCATGGAATCAAACCATCAATCCTCTAGTTATGGGTCAACTGCTCTACCCCCTGAGCCACTGTGGTTCTATTGAAAGTGTCCAGCCTCCCTCAGAGTCACATGCAGCACATTAGACATGATCTGATGATGAACACATGAATATGCGCATGATGATGATGATGATGATGGTGATGAATTTAAAGACCTACCCACTGGAGCCGTCAGCACTGCAGAGAGTCAGAGAGCTGAGTTACTCATTACACGTCACACACAGAACGTTACAGCTGTAAGTGTCTATTTCATTTCACCATCGTACTTTTCTTTTAATTTGTACCAAACCTCCAAAGCCAAGTCCAAGTCTACGAAAGTGTTTCCTGACGATGACTTCACGGTTAAAATGTGATCCAAGGGTGTGTGGACAGGTGAATGTGTTGGACAGGGGAAGGTCAGGTGTCTTGTAAAATGTTATATGTACAGATGAACCGCCAGGAGCATAGACGGGTGTATGACAGGTGAACAGACAGGTGTGCACGCTGCTCTACAGGTGGTTCAGGTGTGGTTCAGGTGTGTGTTGTGTTCTAGGTTACTTGTGCAGGTGTAATGACAGGTGCAGACTTACAGGTGCGTTCGCTGCCCAACAGGTCCTCACTCTCGGACTCGTCGGGGTAAATGGCCGTCACAGTCACTGAGTATTCTGTGTCTGGGTCCAAGTCAGGAAGAACATGAGTAGTCTCATCTGGGCCCAGGATCTCCTACAAGAGACAATATAAGGAATCAAACCAGGACTAAACCAGGACTAAAGTAGGACTAAAGCAGGATGGAACCAGGACTAAAGCAGGATGGAACCAGGACTAAATCAGGACTAAACCAGGACTAAACTAGGACTAAACCAGGACTAAACTAGGAATAAACCAGGAATAAACCAGGAATAAACCAGGAATAAACCAGGACTAAAGCAGGGCTAAACCAGGATTAAACCAGGACTGAACCAGAACTGAACCAGGACTAAACCTGGACTAAACCAGCACAAAAAGCAGGACTAATGCAAGGCTAAAGCAGGACAAAAGCAGCACTAAAGGAGGCCTAATGAAGGACTAAACCAGGACTAAAGCAGGACTAAACCAGGACTAAACCAGGACTGAAGCAGGACTAAACCCGAGCCAAAACAGAACCAAAACCAGGACTAAATCGTGATCTAACCAAGACTAAGATAACTATGACTGAACCAAAACTGTGTAATGTAACCTAAACCTGGATTACATCAGGACTACATCAGACAAGATTGAAACATGAACTGATCAGATAATGAATATTAAATAAACAAAATGATGACATAAATAAACAAAACACAACATTTGGTCTGAGTTTGTGGCTCTGTGGATCCTTCACTAAAGCTCTGCCTTGTGTAAAACTCTTCTACCAAACCAGAGACATCTGATCATTCACAAACACACTTTCTGTGATTAAAAACATGTTCTGTTATGACTTCAGTGTGTGGAGAGAGGACAGAGCCAAGACCGAGACAAAGGACCAGGGATCTGACCAGGACTGAAACAGGACTAAACAAAGACTAAACAAGGAATAAACCAGGACTAAACAAAGACTAAACCAGGACTAAACCAAGACTAAACCAGGACTAAACCAAGACTAAACCAGGACTAAACCAGGACTAAACCAGGACAAAAACAGGACTAAATCAGGACGAAAAGAGGACTAAACCAGGATTACATAAAGAATAAGCCAGAACTAAACCAGGACAAAACAAGGAGTAAACCAAGGCCAGACCAGGACCAGACTGGGACAAAATCAGGACCAGACTGAGACTAAATCAGGACCAGACCTGGACTAAACCAGGACCAGACCAGGACCAGAAGGGGTTTGGAGGAGGAGGATGTTTGTATGTGAGACCCAGGGGTGGTGCATTGTGGGTCTGGTGGAACAATAGGAGGATTATGTGGTATGAAAAGATCGTATGAAATGGAGCGGTATAAAACTGAAAACACAAGAGTGATGTTTTATTGTTGTTTTATTGGAGATTTGAAAATGACATTTTAATGAAGTGTCACATTGCTCAGAGGCACTCCCACTTTAGAACTATAATATAAGTCTAATCCACTTTGAGTCTGGACCTCCCATGATCCTGGTCTGGGACTCATTCACAAAACATCCAAAATATGAAATGCTACTGCCTTTCCTCACACAACCAGGATTGAACCAGGTCTAAGCCAGGACTAAACTAGGACCGAACCGGGACTTAACCAGGACTGAACCAGAACTAAGCCAAGACTGAACCAGGACTGAATGAGGAATGAACCAGGAATAAACCAGGACTGAAAATGGACAAACCAGGTCTAAGCCAGGACTAAACGAGGACAGAACGAGGACGGAACCAGCAGAAATGAGTTCTTACGAATTTGAGCTTGGTCTCTCCTCTCTTGGCCCAGCCCAGCCTGTAGAGGGCGACGTCCGGAGCCCCGTGTTGCCAGGTCGCTCTGAAGGAAGTCTGGGTCACCTCCGAGAAACGAAGATTCTTAGGAGCAGGAACCACGTCTGAAAATAAAATATCATATAAGAACGAAATAAAATATCATATAAGAACGAACAGAGGAGAAGAGTTGGAGAAACAGAGTCAGAGGAGCAGAGCTAGAGGAGCAGAGCTAGAGGAGCAGAGACAGAAAACCAGAGTCAGAGGAGCAGAGTCAGAAGAACAGAGTCAGAGGAGCAGAGCTAGAGGAGCAGAGACAGAAAACCAGAGTCAGAGGAGCAGAGTCAGAAGAGCAGAATCAGAGGAGCAGAGCTAGAGGAGCAGAGCTAGAGGAGCAGAGACAGAAGAGCAGAGTCAGAGGAGCAGAGTCAGAAGAGCAGAGTCAGAGGAGCAGAGCTAGAGGAGCAGAGACAGAAGAGCAGAATCAGACGAGCAGATTCAGAGGAGCAGATAGAAGCAGACAGGAGCAGTTTCAGAGTCTGACCTGTGGTGGCGCTGTTGAGCATGGGTACAGTGGGGCCCTGGTCATAGATGGGGGTCACTGCGACATCGTACTCAGTCTGAGAGCGCAGACTGGTCAGGACAGTCGTGGTTACACCTCCATCAACCTCCAACTGTAGAAAGAAAGAGGCAGGAAGTGTCAGGTCCAACGGCACATCAGCAGCATGTAAAGGATGTAACAGCACTCAATAATATCGAATATCAAAAATCAGATACTAATCAATGTTGAAAATCACATTCTATAGTCTAAAGAAATAAGGTTTTTATTATTATCATGGTTTTGAAGTTGCTAATTGGAAATTGAGTATCAACTATATTTCTTAGTATCAAAATCAAGTTTGAAATTTTAGTATCGTGACAACACTAGTCGGCCGAGGAAGTGTCAGGCCCATAGTATCCCACAGGATGCCACAGTACTCATTCCATCCCCGTGTATTTGAGCAAAATGTGTCCTGCTCCAGCACAGATATATTGTGCAAGCAGCTCTTGAGGTCAGAATAAGTTCACTGTGTTCTGTCTGCAGCTGATTATGGGAAAAACACAACTTTTTTGCATTTCTTAAACCTGTTGCAGCACAGACTTTTCTTTAGTCGTTTTGCATTTGTTAAACCTGCTGCTGCAGTCTTTTCTTTAGTCTTTTTTGCATTTCTTAAACCTGTTGCTGCACAGACTTTTCTTTAGTCTTTTTGCATTTGTTAAACCTGCTGTTGCAGTTTTCTTTAATATTTTTTGCATTTGTTAAACCCGCTGCTGCAGTCTTTTCTTTAGTCTTTTTGCATTTGTTAAACCTGCTACTGCACTTTTTTTTTAGGCTTTTTGTATTTGTTAAACCCGCTGCTGCACAGACTTTTTTTTAGTCTTTTTGCATTTGTTAAACCTGCTGCTGCAGTTTTCTTTAATATTTTTTGCATTTGTTAAACCTGCTGCTGCAGTCTTTTCTTTAGTCTTTTTGCATTTGTTAAACCTGCTGCTGCACTTTTTTTTAGTCTTTTTGCATTTGTTAAACCCGCTGCTGCACAGACTTTTCTTTAGTCTTTTTGCATTTGTTAAACCTGCTGCTGCACAGACTTTTCTTTAGTCTTTTTGCATTTGTTAAACCCGCTGCTGCACAGACTTTTCTTTAGTCTTTTTGCATTTGTTAAACCTGCTGCTGCACAGACTTTTCTTTAGTCTTTTTGCATTTGTTAAACCTGCTGCTGCACTTTTTTTTTTTAGGCTTTTTGCATTTGTTAAACCTGCTGCTGCACAGACTTTTACTTACAAACCTAGTTTGTGTTTTTCCTTATTGCTGTTGTCAGAGCTGTTCCTCTGACAGGTGAATAAATCCTGATCTTATCTGGGCTTAAACCATCTGAGCGACAGCCAGCTTCTCTGCTTTTCACTCAAACTCTCCATCTCTCATCTTTCCTTTCTTCTCCTCTTTCTCATTTTTATCTCCCTCTCTTCTTTCTCCTAACCTTCTCTCTCCACTTTCTCCTCGTCGTTCTCTCTCCCTCTTCTTCTTCTCTCCCTCTCCTCTTTTTGCTCTCTGTCTCAGGCTCTGTCTCTGAGTTATGATCTGGACCGAAACACAGCTCTTCTTAAAAACTCAACACACAGAAGCACCCCCTCTTTTCATTCCTAATCTCTCCCCCTCTCCTCTATCTCTCTCTCCCACTCTTTCTCTCCTCACTCTCTCAGTGTAAAAGGTCAGATCAGACTTATTTATGCAGTAGATTCTGAGTAGATGGAAAATGCAGCGTCTTCAGACAGTTACGCACCAAGTTACGCAAAAACAATGACTTTAAACCAGACAGGAATTTACTGAAAAGGGAGGGAGGAGGGACACGAAGGGAGAGGGGGAGGGAGAGAGGGAGGGAGGGAGAGGGGGAAAGGGCAGGGCCGGCCCTAGCTTTCAAGGTGGCCTAAGCTGAATTTTTCTGTAGGGCCCCCGGCAGCGGATGAACCTGGCTCAGCTACTGGTGATTCACATTTGACAACATCCTCACTCTGCTCTCATCACCTCCATCAGTTTTATCTGTGTTTATATGACCAACATCAGACTGAAAACACCAGAATGCCACAACAACTATAACCACAAGAACAGTACACAAACATGTAAGGGGATCTGGGGGCAGTCTCCCAGAAGATTTTTTTCCTGTTTTTTGATGGATTGTAATGTGTTCCAGTTGGCTACAGGGGGCTTACATTTTCATGTAAAATGCACAAGTGGCAAAAGCCAAAAGTTGTACTGAAGTAATAGTACACTAACATTGGCTACTCACGTAGAAGTACAAAGTAGTACCAAAGCCTTTACACAAGTAAGAGTAAAAGTATGGTGTCAGTACCATCCACTATAAACCTCTGACAAAACATGACTGTGGCCATTATATTATGGCCACAGTCAGCAGTTGTGTAACAGTGTAAATGTTAAATGTAAACAGACAATTCCTATAAATGTGCGTATGAATGAGCCTATACAATCCACATTCATGAGTCACCCAGCAGATGTGACAGTGGTTTATCAGCATTTGATAACAGGAGCAACCTGTGGGAGCCGAAACATCACAGGAGCCGAAACAACAACAAAAACCCAAACATGACAGGAGCTGAAACAATAACAAAAGCTGTGTGGAAGCTTCTTGTTCAGTTTGTTTTAATTAATCTTACCTGTGACACAGGGGGCTGCACACATATGTTTCAGAGCTGCTTTATGAAGGAGGCCCCTGGTCTTGAGTCTACTTCAGATCTAACCCTCTATTCTGAAGGTTTGGGGGTTTAGGGGTTTAGGGCAGTCTGTACCTCTTTCAGATCCCTGACTGAAACCAGGTTTAAACGTCCATCTTTGACCCTCCTTTGGTCTATAGTCTGTACTCATTTGGTATGAAGGTTAGAGTTTAGGGTTTAGTGTAGCCTGTATCTCGTTTAAATCCCCCTTCTTGGGTCTGAGGGTTTAGGGTTTATAGTTTTGGTTCAGGGTTTAGTGTAGCCTGTACCTCTTTTAGATCCCCGTCCTCGGGTCTGTAGGTGATGAGGTATTTTCGGACGGGGGCTGGAGCTGCATCCCAGTCAAGCCTCATGGAGCTGTGAGTGACGTCTGTGATCCTCAGGGCTCCAGCAGGGGGCAGCGGCACTGCACACACAGGCATTAGTCACAGTTATCTAACCATCTACCCTTTTCTCCGTCTCCTTTCAAACATTTTTCTTTGAGTTTTGTCTGTGCACAATGGTATTAATATCAGTTAAATCTGGTCTCTAGAACAGTCATCGTGGCCTTTTCCAGTTGTGTCTACACATAAAAACAATCATGTAGTTTTATCTATACATTTGATTTTACTGTTGTTTTGCATTTTATTCAATCCAATTCAAGTTTATTTATGTAACACTGACCAAATTGCTTTACATAAATGACTCCCTAGCTAGTATTAAATGCCAGGGAGAAGAGGTGGGGTTTCAGTCTGGTCTGCGTTAAAGAGTGGACAGGTGGAGCCAGCAGGAGCTGGTCAGCTGACCTCAGAGCTCTGGCTGCAGTAACTCCCTCAAATAAAGAGGACCCATAGAGTGCACACATTTAAACACAATCCAGAACAATTTCAATTGACCTGATATGAAACAGGAGCCACAGCTGCACACACAGTGTGGTGTGTCGCATCTCTTAGTTTTTGTCTCAGTCAAGCTGCAGCGCTCTGGACATTCTGTGAGCACTGCAGGAAGCAGAGAATAACAATAATCCAGATGCCACGTTACAAATATGTGGCTTTTTCAAAATCCGCCTGTGGAAGGTAGAGCTTTACTTTAGCAACTTGTCCAGTCCAGTTTGAACACAGAGTCCACAGTCTCCCCAAGATTCCTCACTGCCAGACCACAAAATGAAGACAGAGGGCCTCACTTTGTCAAGCTCGAGAGGACCTCACACTGTCAGGCCTAAGCAATGGGTTAGTTTGGCCAAACACCATAATCTCAGTCTTATTTTGATTTAGATTCTGGACACTCATGCTCAGCTCTGCACATGCCTGAGACAGTTCTGCAGAACTCTGACTGTGGTCTGGCTGTCATTGGCGTCACAGGCAAATATATTGCCTGTCATCTGCAAAACAATGAAATGTGATATTGTGCATTCTAAAAACCTCACCAGGGGAAGAATGTAAAGAGAGAAGAGGGCTGGCCCTAATGTAGAACCCTGGGGCACACCATACTCTACGGGACACACAGAGGACGAGTACTCTGCTAGGTTCACAGAAAAACTCCTATCTGACAGACAAAATCTAAACCAACAGAGTGCAGTACCCTTAATGCCCACATGTGTCTCCAGACGAGACAGAAGGATGCCATGATACACCATGTCCAAGGCAGCTGATAAATCTAAAAGCAAAAGAACCGTGGATTTCCCAGAGTCAACAGCTAAAAGCAGGTCATTAAAAACTTTTATAAGAGCTGCTTTTGGGGTTGTGCTGGGATTTAAAACCAGATTGGACCACGATGACCGGGACTAGCCTGTTGTCACTGTAGGCAGATCCAATCACACTTGACTAAAAGTGTACTCTGGGCCCTTACGTGTGACGCCGGTGCCCTCCAGAGGCTGGGAGGTGCTCTCTCCGTGCAGAGCAAACAGTAGGACTCTGTATGCTGTGAGAGGGGTCAGATCGGTCAACTCCAGAAAACTCATTGGGCCAACACGCACCTGCAAAACACAGACCCAACTGAGTATCCAGTGACACACGACCAACAGGAAACACCACTGTAAATCCAAAGATATAGCTTTATGTCGTAAAATGCTCAGATTTAGCACTTAAAGGCCCTTATTATTCTGTGATCTGTTATGTTGTTTGCTCTTTACCTGGAGTTGTGTTTTGTTTCATTCACACATGTTTAACACACAAACCCTGCATATTTAGTTCTTCTGTCAAACAGAAAACACTCTGTTCCACCTTGATGTCATGTGGCAAAACAGGAAGTGCTCCACTATTTTTTTAAACTCTATACACCTTCACTAGAATCATTTGGATGATTTCAGCTTCACTACAGTTCACCTTAAATATACAAATGTATTAGTAATAACTGTCCATTTGTTGTAAAGAGGAGGCATTTTACTTCTATGAGGAATTAAAGAGAGGGTATTTGACTTGAATGCATCAGGTTTGTCAAGTTGCTGTGTAGTTTTGAATCATGTTTTTGTATATTTATGGAGAATTGTCATGTGGGAGTATGGGTGATATAGGCTTGTGGGTGGGACATTGCACAACATCCTACAGCTACCTGCAAGGAGGGTTCAAATAGGGCTAGGAGAGATCACTAAATTACTCAAACATGCATGGATGACATTTTTTTTTGCATAATCGCCCCTTTAAGGCAGAACAAACTGGTTTAGTCCTGATCAGGAGATCTCATAATTGCTGCATATTCCATCAAATTCTAAAAGAATGCATACTGGAGCTCAACTTGTTGCATAGCTCACAGACAGGGGGTGTAAAATGGCCGCAGATCAGAGGAAGCTGCACATGTGCAGAGCAGACCAGGACCAAACCAGGACCAAACCAGGACCAAACCAGGACCAGACCAGGACCAAACCAGGACCAGACTGGGACCAGACCAGGACCAGACCGGGACCAGACCGGGACCAAACCAGGACCAGACCAGGACCAGACCGGGACCAGACCGGGACCAGACCAGGATCACACCAGGACCAGACCAGGACCAAACCAGACCGGGACCAGACCAGGCCCAAACTAGGACCAGACCGGGACCACACCAGGATCAGACCAGGATCAGACCAGGACCAGACCAGGACCAGACCAGGACCAAACCAGACCGGGACCAGACCAGGACCAAAACTCAAATCACAAAATCTCACATGAAAAATTAGATCTCTGCAGTATCGCCAGATCACGACTGAACTGGCACAAAACTTGAAAATCAGGACTAAACTAATGAAGCACATGGAACAGAGGATGTTCACAGGGCCAGAGGATGCTGAGGATGCAGAGGAGAGGGTCAGAGGAGCAGAGGATCCAGAGGAGAAGTTCAGAGGAGCAGAGGAAAGGATCAGAGGAGCAGAGGAGGCTCACCTCTCTCTCCTCTTGGCCGTCGGTGGCGTTCAGGGCTTTGTAGAGGATAATGTATCCTGTGGCTCCTTTGGCTTCGGTCCATCTCAGTCTGAAGCTTGTGACCTTCTCATCAAACACCTGCAGGTCAGAGGGAGCGGCCAACGGGACTGGAGGAGAGATAACAGTGAGATTGAACCAGGACTGAACCAGGACTGAACCAGGACTGAACCAGGACTGAACCAGGACTGAACCAGAACTAAAATAGGACTGAACAAAGACTAAACCAGGACTGAACCAGCACTGAACCAGGACTAAACTAGGCTTGAACCAGAACTAATGTAGGACTAAACTAGGACTAAATCAGTACTAAATCAGTATTAAATTAGAACTAAACTAGGACTAAACAAGGCCTAAACCAGATTAATAGGACTAAAGGACTAAACTAGGTTTAAACCAGTTCTAAAGGCCAGGCAATGTTTCTGTCTGTAATGTGCACAATGACGTGTGATAAAAGTGCATTGGCCTCACGTGTGGTCTCCAGCCCAATGAGTGGCTCGCTGCTCATTTCACCCACCACCGTGTACACGTTCACTCTGTACTCAGTCAAAGGAGTCAGGTTCTCCAACAGCACGGTCATGGTCTCTCCATCCACAAACATCTGCACCAAAACAACAACAGTATGTACATGAGATCTGCAAACACCTGGATCTACACAAAGTACTGTAATCACATAATAGGGTGAGCCGATATGGATTGGATGGATGGTTGGATGATTTTTTTTCAGTTTTTTTTTTTTTTTTTGCCGATACCAATCCAGTATTTGGTTTGCTGCTGTGGACGATAATGGGCATACAACACAAACATGGTCACCTCTAAACCAGTGTCTATCAAACTTTTCTAAAGCTCTAAACCAGTTCTGTAACAAGACTATTCCAGGTCTAATCTAGGACTAAACCAGGTTTAAAAGTGGACTGCATCATTTCCAGTGTAGTTATAAATATTAAAAGATCCAAAGGAGGACAAAAATGGATAAAATTAACTCTAAATGAGGCTAACCCAAAAACTGAAGAACTGTCCAAGTCCCTCCTGAAGGAGCTTGTGTACTACAGTTTGAGAAACACTGGTCAAAACCAAAGACACCTTTAGGCCAAGGCTACGTAAATCTGTGTACCCATTACCAGGTTTGGATCTGTGCCCAGATTCTAAAGGTCAGACTCACCTCGACACTCCTGTGTAGACCAGTGGTGTTGTTCTTACCTCCATAGCAAGTCGTCATGATGAGTTGTCCTTACTCCGTAGTAGATCCTTCTGAGGCCTTATTCTTACCTCCACAGTACATCCTCTTAAGGTCTTGGATGTTCTTAACTCCATAGTAAGTTCTCCTGAGGTCTTGGATGTTCTTACCTCCATAGTAGGTCCTCCTGAGGTCTTGGATGTTCTTAACTCCATAGTAAGTCCTCCTGAGGTCTTGGGTGTTCTTACCTCCAAAGTAAGTCCTCCTGAGGTCTTGGGTGTTCTTACCTCTATAGTAAGTCCTCCTGAGGTCTTGGGTGTTCTTACCTCTATAGTAAGTCCTCCTGAGGTCTTGGGTGTTCTTACCTCTATAGTAAGTCCTCCTGAGGTCTTGGGTGTTCTTACCTCTATAGTAAGTCCTCCTTAAGGCTTTTGGTGTTCTTACCTCCATAGTAAGTCCTCCTGAGGTCTTGGATGTTCTTACCTCCATAGTAGGTCCTCCTGAGGTCTTGACGTAGGTGATCCTGTACTGCTCTGCTGCAATGTCAGGAGGACTCCAGGACGCTCTGAACGAGCGATGAGTCACCTCAGATGTGACCAGGTCCATGGGTGGCTCCAGACCCGCTGGCTCTGGCTCCGGCTCATCTGTGAGAGACATGAATTAAGACTAAGGTAGGATCGGACCAGAACTAGACCAGGACTGTACCAGGAACGAACTAGGGGTTACATTAACCAAGATATCTCTGTCAAGACAGATTATTTTTAGCAGTGACAGGTTAAAATCAAGGTATTGCCTAAAACAGAGGATATTAACAAAACAAATACAAAAAAACTGAACTTCAGTTTTAACCTTTTGGACTGAGACCTAAAGCCGGACTTTGGTTTTACTCTTCTCTCTCTCTCCTTCAGCCTTTAGAGCCGCCGTGGTTCATGGCCATCGCACACATTCATTAAGGGGAGGACTCCTCAATGGGTTGTCTGCTCGTAAAGCCATTTTTTTCATTTAAGTGAAAAGTGGATGGACAAGTCCAGTATTGTTCAGGGCCTCGCCAATATTTAGCATATTATTAAGTGGAAAATTAGCACTATATTTATTAAGCCCACTCGTTGTGACCTCAGTAACAAGTTACAAATGAATAGACTATAATTCTGGCCCGTGCCTTTGTGAATAATATTCACTGGGGCAGCATCAGGGCAGTACCAGGGCAGTACCAAGGCAGTACTGGGGCAGTACTGAGGAAGTACCGCGGCGTCTCCAAGTGGCCCATGCACGCTATGGGCGGGGCTTGTGTCAGCCCAGCACCGCATGGCTCCTCATTTAACCCGCCTTTGAGATCTGGTCCTCACGGGGCCCTATATGTGCACGCTCCCCCATCCCACTGTGAGTCTCACTCAGAACAGTCCTATCTGTGAGCCTCATGGCTCTATGTGGCTCCACTTGTTTCTCCTCTGTCCAATATTGCCATGTGCGTTGTTCCCGTGTCCTCTTAACCCATTAGGCAGCATTAAGAAGAGCGAAGAAGGAGCTAATGAGTGCACTGGCACTAAAATAATTGACATGGCATGTATTATGTGCAAGAGAAAGTCGGTTTCTAGAAATGTGGGTGAGGGTCCAAGAGGGGGATTTAAGAGGTTAAATTCAGTATAATAACCTATGTATTTTTAGGCTATAAAGCCTAAATGTCTTTAAACAGATATAAAGTAAATCAAAACTAATGCAAAGTAGTGTAACTCTGTTATATATTTGGGATAATACTGTATTGTATAATATATGCTTTTAGCAGTGCAATAGGTTAAGGTATTACAGGTTCAAAGTAACTGATCCCAGTGGAGGGAAGAGAGAGAATCCTTAAAATCCCTAAAAAAAACAAACATGTTGCATTTGACACAAAGTGTTGGTGGTGTGTGTTTGGAGGTATAAGCCCTATGCTGATGGTGCTATGTGTTTGGAAATATATTATTATATATTATATTTTAAAAGTAAATGAATGTATTATTGTGAGAGCTGTGGCACTGCAATATTTCAAATGCTTGTTTCAGCTGTTCTTTGTAAAGAACCCCAGCTCTGAAACCAAACTTTTGTGAGCAGTGAAAGAAACCGCATTTTGTCACAATGGCTCCTCTACAGGAAGACAGCAGCCACGACTATCCTGTCCTGTCGCATTTTCATTCATTTTATAGAAATAATCTGTAAAAATCAATTGTTGTCTGACATCATAAATAATCACATTACATCTAGTTTCAAAAATGATGATAAAGACTGTGACACCTGTCCACATGGGTCTGACAACTCAGCCCATCATGAGGCATGTTGTCACTCTCTTTGTATCATAGACTGTATATATACTTGCTAACCTGCTAGCCACCATGTTCCAAATAGGAAGTGAGCATGGACACACTTCCGGCTCCATTCAGGGCTATACTGGGACTAGAACAAGACTAGACCAGGACTAGACCAGGAATAAAACATTAAAACATTCCTAAACAAAGTGGATCCAGGATTCCTCCCCTGAAATCATGAATAAATCTTTTTTGTATTTGTGACAGATAATTGGCTTAAACATGATGTCATGTGGATGCAGTGTTCTAACAAAACACAGTCGGACCTGCCCTGTGACCTCTGACCTCAGAGTTGTTTCGCTCGTGTCGGGGACATAAAACATTTTGGAGGAAACTCCAAGTGATTTAAGGTTCAAACCCGACTTTGGTTTGTGAGTCAGGTTCAACCAGGTAATTTTAGGAGGAAAAAATCTACAAACCTGCTGGAGTTTTACACAGAAACAAGGGACTAAACCAGGACTAAACCAGGACTAAACCAGGACTAAACCAGGACTAAACCAGGACTAAACCAGGACTGAAGCAGGACTGAAGCAGGTCTAAACCAGGACTGAAACAGGACTACACCAGGACTAAAGCAGGTTTACACCAGGACTAAACCAAGACTGAAGCAGGACTAAAGCAAGACTAAACCTGGACTAAACCAGGTCTAAAGCAGGACTAAACCAAAACTAAAGCAATACTAAATCAGAGCTAAACAAGGACTACTCCAAGACTTTTTGTAGTTGAAGAGGACCTGCTCACACCTGGTTTAGTCATAGATTTACTTCCAGGTCGTTAACCCATTCCTCTTGTTCACTAAAAACTCAAAACGCTGAGTGGATTTACAGCTGACCTCTGAACTCTGGGGCCGGCGGCCATTTTGTAGGAGCGCCGTAAATGTGGCAGCCTCCTGGAGGCTTCAGACACAGCTGCTGCAAGGTCACAGCGCGGACAGAGACATTAGCAGGATTTAAGAGAGAGGCTTTTTGTACAGCTCTGACTTAAGTATAAGTTAAACATTTATCTGCCTAGAGATAATGTCACAGTCATTATGAATGATGCCAGAACAGTGGCTCTCAGGACAGGAATGTGTGTCTAATCACTTTTGCCAATCTACCCCCGTTTTGACCTCCACCGGTACACACCAACTGTGACATACACACCCACTGTGACATACACGCCCACTGTAACATACACGCCCACTCTGACATACACGCCCACTGTGACATACACGCCCACTGTGACATACACGCCCACTCTGACGTACACGCCCACTGTGACGTACTCACCCACTGTGACATACACGCCCACTGTGACGTACTCACCCACTGTGACATACACACCCACTGTGACATACACGGCCACTGTGACGTACACGCCCACTCTGACATACACGGCCACTGTGACGTACACGCCCACTGTGACGTACACGCCCACTCTGACGTACACGCCCACTGTGACGTACACGCCCACTGTGACGTACACGCCCACTGTGACGAACACGCCCACTGTGACGTACACGCCCACTGTGACGTACACGCCCACTGTGACGTACACGCCCACTGTGACGTACGCGCCTACTCTGACGTACACGCCCACTGTGACGTACACGCCTACTCTGACATACATGGCCACTGTGACGTACACGCCCACTGTGACGTACACGCCCACTGTGACATGCATGCCCACTGTGACGTGCACGCCCACTCTGACATACACTGTGACATACACGCCCACTGTGACGTGCACGCCTACTCTGACATACACGCCCACTGTGACGTACACGACCACGGTGTCGTACACACCCACTCTGACGCCCACTGCGACGTACACGCCCACTGCGACGTACAGGCCCACTGCGACGTACACTTCAGTGCCAAAAGGATGTGGCGCTTTGTTGTGGTGATGTTTACGACGACGTCAGCTCCCACTGGGCCCCACAGTTTTCTAACACGGAAGTCAGTGGACTTGTTTCTTTATTAAGTCATTTTACATGAGTATTGTGATTTAAAATGAGTGTCAGAGATTATAACTTCAGAGACACAAGCACAATAGGGCAGGTTTAACTCTGTCACTTGTGTTTATTATCAGCCCCGTTACTGAGAGGAGGAGACAGGATAACTACTCACTCACAGTAACACACATAGACTGTATGTATCTCTGGACATGTCTATTCTGCTAGCTGCTGCTGTGTTCCAAACAGGAAGCGCGCATGGGCAAGATTCAGCTCCATGGACTCTGGCTGCTGTCAGACTTGTCATTCTGGTCTTAAAATGTTCATATTAACCTGCTCTACATGATCCTGGAGTTTTATTTAACAATTTTCCCCATGAATCAAGATACGAACATTAGGTGGTGACACAGGTGACTTCTTTTCCCGAGGTCACTCCCATTGGCATTAGCAACAAGTTTGATTGACAGCGTTGCTAAGCGCAGTCTCCCAGCTAAAATCAGCAGTGTGCGTTCTCTTGAACAGCCTCACTCCGGATTGGCTCTTTGGTTGCTATGATACTTGGCTCCAAATTCGCCCCTATAACTGCTAGCCTCAATGGGCTTCAGATTACGATAACACAGGAAGGATATTCACACTCTACTCAGATCGGGAATCTAACCCACACCCTCCTGTCTGTACGAGAGGCTAACCACTCTGCCACTGACCTGAGCCCTTGACGCTGTTGCAGAGGTTGACTGTGAGCTGATCCACGATGTCCACGAGGAATTTGAAGTCGTCCACGTTGTACATGTGGATGTCATCTGGGTCTGAGGCAATGGAACGCAGCTCGTTCTCATCTGCGTTCTTCACACCTGCAAAAGGACAGGGTTACAACCAGGACTGAACCAGGACTAAGAGGACTAAACAAGAACCAAACAAGGACTAACCAAGACTAAAACAGGACTAAACCAGGACTGAACCAGGACTGAAAACGGACTAAAACAGGACTAAAGCTGGACTAAAACAGGAGTAAAAGAGAACTACACCAGAGCTAAAAGAGAATTATACCAGGACAAAATAAAATTACTAAACCAGGACTATACCAGGACTAAACAAAGGCTAAACAAGGACAAAACTAGCTCATTCTTACCTTTTTTTCACACTAGGACGGTTATTTAAATATACAGAAAAATATGTCACAGGTAAATCATGACTGAACTCTGTCTAAACCCGATGTTTCCCCTGGTCTAAAACCGGTCTAAACCCGTTCTAAACCTGGTATAAACCCAGTATAAATCCGGTCTAAATCCAGTCTAACCCAGGTCTAAACCCCGTCTAAACCTGGTCTAAACCCTGCTACAGACCGATGGCGTAGAGCTCGATGCCGCTGTCCCTCAGGTTCTGGGAGTTGATGACGATTTCGTCCTGGGATTTGCCGTCAGTGATCAGGACGCCGATCTTCCGAGAGTCCGGCCTCAGACCCACGTTTGGACGAAAGTTATTCTGCAGGATGTAGTTTAGAGCCATTCCTGGACCAGAGACACCAAACACCGTCAAAACTGGAACTAAACTAGAGCTAAACTGGGTCAAAACTGGACCTAAACTAAAGCAAAACTGGAGCTAAATTGGAGATAAAATGGGTCAAGACTGAAGCTAACCTGGAGGTAAACTAGGTCAAAACTGGAGCTAAACTGGGTCAAAACTGGAGCTAAATGGAAGCTAAACTGAGTCAAAACTGGGTCAAAAGCAGGAAAGCTGAGGGCCAATAAAAACTAAAGTTTTTATTGGCCCTCAGCCGTCCTACTTAATTGGCACAATTGATAAAAAGCAGTACTTTTTGTTTCAGATTGAGAAAAATCTACAGTCATCATTATTTATAGTAACAGTATTGTTGTTAGTAGTAGCAGTAGCGGTAGCTATAGTAGCAGCAGTAGCAGTGGAAGTAGTAGTAGTAGTAGCAGCTATAGTAGTAGTAGCAGTAGTAGTAGTAGTAGTAATAGTAGTAGTACCTGTCATAGTATTCCCTCCCTTGTACGGCAGGTTGGCCACTGCTTCTAACAGAGAGGCTTTGGTCGGGTGAGAGTTCAGGTGCCACTCAGTCTTTGGGTCTCCACTGTACTGAGCCAGGCCTGTAACAGACATGAGAAACTTTAGATGCCTTCCCATACTCCTCTGTCCTTGTGTGTCAGATGCCCTCCCAAACTCTTGTTTCCTTGTGTGACAGATGCCCTCCAATAATCCTGTGTCCCTGTGTGTCAGATGCCCTCCCATACTCCTGTGCCGTCCCATCCTCTCACCGATCTGGACGCGGTCTGGGCCAATGTCGAAGACGCTGACCATTCGAGCGATAAAGTTCCTGATGGTTTTGAAGTTGATTCGTCCGATGCTCCAGGAGCCATCCACCAGCAGAATGATGTCGGCCTTCGCTGAGGTCTTACACTGGGACTCTGCAGAGATACCGAGATCAGGACCAGGACTAAACCAGGACTAAACTAGGACTAAACCAGAACTAAACCAGGACTAAACTAAGACTGAACCAGGATTGAACCGGGATTAAATGAAGACTAAGCCTGACTAAACTGAGTAAACCTTGACCAATCCAGGCACGTGACCTAGGATTAAACCAAAATAAAACCAGGTCTAAACCAGGGACTAACCTATGGACTAATCTAGGATTAAACCTGGATTCGCCAGGAACTAAACCAGGATAGAAAAGGGACTTAACCAGGACTATGATCTATTTTAGCCAGATTTTCCTGCTAGATTTTTCAGTGAGTTTGACAGAGTGCAGTTTAAAAGCATAAATCTGAAACAGCAGCATTGCATTTTTCACATTTTCGTCATAAAAACATCGTAAATCAGAATGAGATCAGAGGCAGAGCAAAGCATTGTGGGAAAGACAGGCACATTACAGTCCATTATGCAACAGACACATGTATCAACATTCAGAACAGCTGTCAGATCCAAGATGGCGGTCGCGCATTGCAGTTTCATCCACATTTATCCCTTTTCACTGGGTTTTTTTGAGTTGTAAATCCAGAGTTTGTGGGAGATTTACGAGGCTTGACGATGATGACGCACCTGGAACACAGACACAAGATGGCCGCTCGCCCGGGAACAGGACACAGCCACAGTTTGGGTCAAAATGAAACAGGGAACTCAAAGAATAATCATGTTTAAACAGAGAGAGGAGACATAGAGTTAGAGTTTCCATACAAAGCTTCCATTGTGTCTGAGTCTTTTTAAACTTCTTTGTGTTGTTAACCTGAGAATAATGAGGGCTCAAACTAAGCTCAAACCCAACAGACAGTGCCAAGACTGCAGTGAAGAAAAGACTGGACCAGGACTAGACCAGGACTAGACCAGGATTAGACCAGGAATAGACCAGGACTAGACCAGGATTAGACCAGGACTTGACCAGGACAGAACCAGGTCTGAACCAGGACTACACTCGGACTAAACCAGGACATAACCAGGACTACACCAGGGCTGAACCAGGACTAAACCAGGACTAAACCAGGACTAAACCAGGACTAAACCAGGACTAAACCAGGACTAACCAGGATTAAAACTGGCCTAAACTGGGACAAAACCAGGACTTAGAACAATGAAAATAATAAGAGGGTTCAAACTAAGATCCCCTGTTTTTTCTTTACAAAACCTAGCAGTGAGTGCCAACACTGCAGAGAAGAAATGCAACTTCCCCAGTACAGTTTTGTCTGAGCAGCTCAGGGTCAAAATGAGATCACTGTCTCATCTAATTACAATGCAGTTGCAAACTACGAAATAATGCTAGTGCACTGCATGCTAGCTGTTGTTAACAATACAGTGACGGGAAAACTCTCTGAGAGGTGTGAAAAGTGCTTATAAACTCATTGTGGTGAATAATTAGGATGTTCTGGATGCATAAGGTAAGTGAGGAATAACTTTGGAGCACTGCAAACTGTTTGAAATGAACTAGTTCTGTTTTTCAAGTTTTTAAGACAGGACAAATCAGGTACAGCGCCTTTACATAACTGGTATGGGTAAGAGGGGAGTCCAGCACAGAGATGATGACAGATACGGGCACAGATTGGCACAAACTGGCACAAACTGGCAAAGATGAATATAATGCCAGAGTATGGGACATTACCGAGATCTCCGGGTAAAGGGGGATCCGGGGCATCTGACAGTGTTGTTTTTTCTTCTCCTGCCAAAGGAATGCTCTCTCCTCCATCGAACATCCCAAACACTGACACTGAGTATTTAGTGGCTGCTCTGAAACAGACATACAACTACTGTAAGAACCTGGACTGAACCAGGACTAAACCAGGACTAAACTAGGACTGAACCAGGACTGAACCAGGACTGAACCAGGACTGAACCAGGACTAAACCAGGACTAAACTAGGACTGAACCAGGACTGAAACAGGCCTAAACCAGGACTAAAGTAAGACTGAACCAGGACTGAACCAGGCCAGGACTACACCAAGACTGAACCAGGACTAAACCAGGACTGAACCAGGACTAAACCAGGACTAAAGTAAGACTGAACCAGGACTGAACCAGGCCAGGACTACACCAAGACTGAACCAGGACTAAACCAGGACTGAACCAGGACTACACCAGGACTAAACCAAGACTAAACCAGGACTGAACCAGGACTAAACCAGGACTAAAGTAAGACTGAACTGGGACTGAACCAGGACTACACCAGGACTAAACCAGGACTAAACCAGGACTGAACCAGGACTAAACCAGGACTAAAGTAAGACTGAACCAGGACTGAACCAGGACTACACCAGGACTGACCCAGGACTAAACCAGGACTACACCAGGACTGAACCAGGACTAAACCAGGACTAAACCAGGACTAAACCAGGACTGAACCAGGACTAAACCAGGACTGAACCAGGACTAAACCAGGACTAAACATGGACTAAACATGGACTAAACCAGGACTAAACCAGGAATGAAGCAGGACTAAACCAATAAGCGGCTGGCATACTTGAGCTCCTCCAGCACCACGGTGTTGTCATGGGGTCCCACCAGCAGCTCCCCAAGGTTGACCTCATCGTCGGTGGGGTGGAAGGTGACCTTGTAGCCTTTGACGGAGCCTGGAGCCGGGTCCCAGGATACTCGGAAGCTGGTGCGTGTCGGCTCTGAGGTCTGGAGGTTCCGAGGAGGTTTATAGGGGGACACTGTGAAAAGACGAGCGAGACAGAGGGGGGTCAAAACAACCAAGGAATCACTTTCAGATCTGTATAATATTTATTTAATGTACACAGTTTATTGATACTTTGCAGGAAAATCACGCCGGAGGTGTTCTAGTTTGTGTACGGGGGAATGTTTAGCAGTTACCATGGTGATAGAAAGCACACGTTTGCAAACACTGTCAAAAAATGTCTCAAAACACAAGAAAAAATGCAAATTGGATATAAAGAGCTTAAAGAGTTTGATTTTCAAGAAAAAAGGTGAGAGGGACTTGTTTAATAGCACAAATAATATCACCTGTAGTTCAGCTAAATCAGTTCTTGATGGTCAGATTGTGTTAAAATGAAGCTCAGATTAAAGTCTAATTTGAGTAACAGAGCTTCAGACAGAACAGTGCCTGCGGTTAGATTCACCCCCAGGGGAATGGTAACGACAAAGCTGCAAAGTATGAATTTATAGATGACCAGATCCTATGCAGTCATCATCAAGGTCCCCAGATGATAGTGATGATGACACAAAAACATTCTCTTCAATGTCATAAAAAAAAACAAAAAACATCCCAAACATTGACACTGAGTATTTAGTGGCTGCTCTGAAACAGACATACAACTACTGTAAGAACCTGGACTGAACCAGGACTTAAGCAGGACTAAAGCAGGACTGAACCAGGACTAAAGCAGGACTAAAGCAGGACTGAACCAGGACTAAACTAAGACTAAACCAGGACTAAACCAGGACTAAAGCAGGACTAAACCAGAACTAAACTAGGACAGAACCAGGACTAAAGCAGGACTAAAGCAGGACTAAACCAGAACTAAACTAGGACTGAACCAGGACTGAACCAGGACTAAACCAGGACTAAACCAGAACTAAACCAGGACTAAGCCAGGACCAAACCAGGACTAAACCAGGACTAAAGTAAGACTGGACCAGGACTAAACCATAGTGATGATGATACAAAAACATTCTCTTCAATGTCATTTATAAAAACACATGTTAACAGCAGGCTTGTGTACTCTGATGCAGACTGGAGCATGTTTTCTCCTATCACTTCACACGTCTCGTAAAGCCAACAGTAACTAGCATGCAAATACGCACGTTCTCATTCTCTGACAATAAAATGCTTTATATATAGGCTGTATATATAAATGGAGAATGCTAACCCGCTCACTGCCGCGTTCCAAATAGGAACCGAGCATGGGTGCACTTCACTTTCTAAACAAAAAAACCTTGTCCTTCTCTCTGTAACTGCTGCTGTCAGACTCATCTTTCTGACCTTAAAATTTTTGCATTAAACCCGCTCTACATGATTCTGATATTTCACTATTTTGTCTGTAAATCAAGACATGAACTTTAATAACAGACAAATCAGGTAGCTTCTTCCCCCGAGGTCGCTCTTGCTAACGTTAGCTACAGGTTGGACTGACAGCATTACCTTCAACATCCTCACTCCACATTGGCTCTTTTGTTGCTATGATACTCGTGGTCAGAATTCTAAATATCGGCCTCGATGAGCTTCACTTGGAGCTGAACGCTCATGTACTTGTTCATGTACTTGCTTATGACTTGTTTATGTACCGTACTTGTTCATGTACTTGTTTATGACTTGTTCATGTACTTGTTTATGACTTGTTTATGTACTTGTTTATTTACTTGTTCATGTACTTGTTTATGACTTGTTCATGTATTTATTTATGTACTTGTTTATGTACTTGTTCATGTACTTGTTCATGTACTTGTTCATGTACTTGTTTATATACTTGTTCATGTATTTGTTTATGACTTGTTCATGTATTTGTTTATGACTTGTTCATGTACTTGTTTATGACTTTTCATGTATTTGTTTATGTACTTGTTTATGTACTTGTTCATGTACTTGTTTATGTACTTGTTCATATATTTGTTTATGACTTGTTCATGTATTTGTTCATGTACTTGTTCATCAGTTTTTGCGTATTTCTGCGTGGGACCTACGTGTTGTTCCTACTCCTTGCCTTGCTTTTCCGTCTCCGTGGGCGTAGATCGGGTGGAGTGTGATGCTGTACGTGGTCATCGGGGTCAGTTTCCTCAGGAGGGCGGAGCTTTGTGTGGCGGGCACCTTCACGCTCAGCTCTCGCCCGCCGCTCAGGGGGAGGTACCTCAGACGATAGTGTAACACAGGGCCAGGAGCAGGCGTCCAAGAGGCTGTGAGGGAGCGCTCTGTGGGGTCGGACACCTGGAGAAGGCGGGAGGAGGATGAGGCTGAGGGGGGAGAGGAGGGAGAGAGAGAGGAGATAGGACACAGGAGAGAGAAGAGGGGAGAGAGGAGGGGAAAGGATTACAAACAATCTCCAAATGCAATGTTCATAGATCTGAACATTAATGAGGCGTTAACTATAACACACAAAAGAAACATATTTACATCACCATGTTTCCTTTTATAGTTTTTAAAATATATATTTGCCTAAAACAACATATTAACACATTTTATAAACTTTCGTTTTTGATGCTCTGAGTCTCCCCTCCCTTTGCTCTCTGTGCTAAGTCACTCCCCCTTCACAGCACTATCACAACACACTCAGCTACATCCTACTAATGAAACTACTGCACATCACATCAGGTTTGTCAAGTTGTAGTGTATTGTTTTTTACGATGCTTTGAATACTTATGTAAAATGGCTGTGTGGGAGTATGGGTGATGTAGGCTTGTGGGCGGAGCCTTGTACATGGTCGGTACAGCTAACCATAAGGAGGGTTTGAATAAGGCCTGAGAGAGCTCTCTACATTACTCAGACATGCATGAATGACATCTAAAACCTCTTCAGGCATGTTTTTGATGAGGGAATAACATTATAACATGAGGGAAAGAAACAAAAAGTACACTTCGCATAAAAATTCCCTCTTTAACAGTTAATTGGAATTGTAAAAATATCTTCTTATAAAAATCTTTACACGAGACAAAAACAAGTTTTACGGCACTTTCACGAGCCTTGAATGCCACATCCGCCCCCTGCCAACCTGCCCCTGCCAACTGGGGCTGCACGGTTAATCGCAATCAAATCAAAATTTTAATGGAGGCAATTAACAAATCACAAAAGCAGCAGTTTTTTTTTTATTTTTTTTTTTATGTCTAACCCTATAGTTGAGATCTGTACAAACATGTTCTGAAATATCTCTGTGTGTCAGATGCCCTCCCTGTACAAACAGATTTTCTGCTCTTTGTCAATTCTTCTGGATGTTTTCTGGAAATTGCAATTTTTTCCAATTCTTGCAGCCCTATTACCAACCCCTTTGACCAGAACCATTCTCCTTTGGACCTAAAATGACTCATAAACTGGACCAAACTGAGCCAGGACTAAACCAGGTCTAAACCAGGACCAAACAAGGTCTAAACCAGGTCTAAACCAGGCCTAAACCAGGTCTAAACCAGGTCTAAACCAGGTCTAAACCAGGTCAAAACCAGCTCTAAACCAGCTCTAAACCAGCTCTAAACCAGGTCTAAGCGCCAACTTGCCAACCCCCCTGACCAGGACCACATTTCTCCTGGGGGCCTAAAACGTCTCATAAACTGGGGCATAAATCTGAAAACCATTAATTCCGTGTTAATACGAGCAGTTAGACCTCCTGAGCAGAGTTCTGGAGCTTTATGTGGAAATGCAGCTGTGAGGAAACATGAGCCCAAAGGAACAATAACAACAGCAAACAAACCAACAAACAACTAAACAACTCTATATGAAAGTCTCCATCAGGGACGTGTTTAAAGAAGAATTAGTCAGCACGTTTCAGAGTGCCAGCATTGCTGCACAAACACTACCACCACTTTAAACACAGTAATGAGGATGGGCTCAGTGAAGACTTGAACTCCATCATAAATAAACATCATGAACACACAACACAACAGCTTCTGCATAATGAACTTGGGGCTTCAAATTGTGCTCCTCCTACAGTGGGATTTAGACTGATTCATGTTTGAGTAATTCCGTATTGTCCTACATCTGAGGGTAGAGTGCTCACCCCTATCCCCGCCCACAGCTCTGTACTTTTATTCACCCAGCCCCTATCCCTGCCAACAGCTCCATACTTTTAGTCACCCAGCCCCTGTAGTGTAATAATGTCATACTCTCAGACTGTCACATGTGATGATGTCATACTCTCAGACTGATGCGTGTGATGAGGTCATACTCTCAGACTGTAGTGTGATGATGTCATACTCTCAGACTGTAGTGTGATGATGTCATACTGTCAGACTGTAGTGTGATGATGTCATACTTTCAGACTGCAGCATGTGACGATGTCATACTCTCAGACTGTAGAGTGTGATGATGTCATACTCTCAGACTGTAGTGTGATGATGTCATACTCTCAGACTGTAGAGTGTGATGATGTCATACTCTCAGACTGTAGTGTGATGATGTCATACTCTCAGACTGTAGAGTGTGATGATGTCATACTCTCAGACTGTAACGTGTGATGATGTCATACTCTTAGACTGTAGTGTGATGATGTCATACTCTCAGACTGTAGAGTGTGATGATGTCATACTCTACAGTCTGAGAGTATGACCTCATCACACTACAGTTTTAGAGTGTGATGATGTCATACTCTCAGATGGCTCAGACACAGTTCTATAGATTACATTGTACTTTACCATGAAATATTCAAAAGTAAGTTATTTTCTATTAGTGACTAGAGCCAAGAACTCATTGTGTTACAACAAACATCTGTGTTTGAATCAGATTTATTTTATCTGCTCCATCTGTGTTAAATATGATTGGACTACAGAATGTGGTGATGTCATCTGTGTTAAATATGATTAGCCTGTAGAATGTGGTGCTCTTGTCTGAAACACAGCGATATAGCCAACGACTGCTTTCAATAAATACAAGTGCAATTTACAACAATCTACATATAATACATTTTATTATTAATATAATCAATATACACAAAAGTGACTCTTGTGAGCTTTAAGCCATGTTATAATGTTGTTCCCTTCTCAAAAACAGACCTGGAGTTGTGTTTTGTTTCATTCACACATTTCTTTACACATTAGTCCGTCTACATCTCCAAAGCTCAAAATGCTCTGTTCCACCTTGTGATGTCATGAAGTGGTAGTTTTCAAGTTAACAGCTCTTTTTACCTTTAGTTCAGTAGAGATTGACAATTCCAGTGTTGAAATCATCCAAATGATTCTAGTGAAGGTGTATGGAGTTTAAAAACACAGTGGAGCACTTCCTGTATTACAACATGATGACATCACAAGTTGGAATAGAATGTTTTCTGTTTGAGAGAAGAGCTCAGTCTAAATCTGCAGGGTTTGTGTGTTAAACATGTGTGAATGAAACAAAACACAACTCCAGGTCTGTTTGTGATGAGGAAACAACATCAGGGAACTGGAGAATAACATGGGCCATTTGATTAGCAGAACAAACAGTGTTTAGTCAGTTATCATGTTAATCATCATGTTACTTATCATGTTAGTTATCATGTTAATCATCACATTACTTATCATGTTAGTTATCATGTTAATCATCACGTTACTTATCATGTTAGTTATCATGTCAATCATCACGTTACTTATCATGTTAGTTATCATCTCAATCATCACGTTACTTATCATGTTAGTTACCATGTCAATCATCACGTTACTTATCATGTTAATGATCACGTTACTTATCATGTCAGTTATCATGTTAATGATCACGTTACTTATCATGTCAGTTATCATGTTAATCATCAAGTTACTTATCATGTTAGTTATCATGTTAATCATCACGTTACTTATCATGTTAGTTACCATGTCAATCATCACGTCACTTATCATGTTAGTTACCATGTCAATCATCACGTTACTTATCATGTTAATCATCACGTTACTTATCATGTTAGTTATCATGTTAATCATCACGTTACTTATCATATTAGTTATCATGTCAATCATCACGTCACTTTTCATGTTAGTTACCATGTCAATCATCACGTTACTTATCATGTTAGTTATCATGTTAATCATCACGTTACTTATCATGTTAGTTATCATGTTAATCATCACGTTTCTTATCATGTTAGTTATCATGTTAATCATCACGTTACTTATCATGTTAGTTATCATGTCAATCATCACGTTTCTTATCATGTTAGTTATCATGTTAATCATCACGTTTCTTATCATGTTAATTCAAATCCAATAGTTCAGAAGATGAATCCTTTCCTACCTTCTGTGCTCTCGAAGCCGCTCAGCTCCTCGCTCTCTCTCTCGCCGTACTCGGCTTTGACCCAGACTTGAAACCTGGTCTCTGGACTGAGACCCTCCAGGACTGTGTTGGTCTGGACTCCCGGAACCCGCTTTTGTCCGGACTCGTCTGAGAACTGGGACTTCCACCGGACCAGATAGAACTGGACCGGACCAGGAGCCGAGGACCACGAAACTCCAAAACTGGACTCTGTCACGTCTGAGGTCACGAGGTCCCGAGGAGGTCCGATTTCTGAGGAGAGAGAAGGGAGAAGGGTTAAGACTAAACCCGGACTAAAGCAGGACCAAAGCAGGACTAAAGCAGGACTAAAGCAGGACTAAAGCAGGACTAAAGCAGGTCTAAAGCAAGACTAAAGCAGGGCTAAAGCAGGACTAAACCAGGACTAAAGCAGGACTAAAGCAAGACTAAAGAAGGACTAAAGCAGGACTAAAGCAGGACTAAAGCAGGACTAAAGCAGGACTAAAGAAGGACTAAACCAGGGCTAAAGCAGGACTAAACGGGGACTAAACGGGGACTAAACGGGGACTTAACCAGGACTAAAACAGGACTAAACCAGGATAAAACCAGAACTAAAGCAGGACTAAAGCAGGACTAAACCAGGACTAAACCAGGACTAAACCAGGACTAAAGCAGGATAAAACCAGGACTAAAGCAGGACTAAAGCAGGACTAAAGCAGGACTAAAGCAGGACTAAAGCAGGATAAAACCAGGACTAAACCAGGACTAAAATAAGACTAAAGCAGGATAAAACCAGGACTAAAGCAGGACTAAAGCAGGATAAAACCAGGACTAAAGCAGGACTAAAGCAGGACTAAAGCAGGACTAAGCAGGACTAAAGCAGGACTAAAGCAGGACTAAGCAGGACTAAAGCAGGACTAAACCAGGACAAAGCAGGATTAACGCAGGACTAAAGCAGGATTAACACAGGACTAAAGCAGGACTAAAGCGAGACTAAAGCAGGACTAAAGCAGGACAAAACCAGAATAAAACCAGGACTAAAGCAGGGCTAAAGCAGGACTAAACCAGGACTAAAGCAAGACTAAAGTAGGACAAAACCAGGGCTAAAGCAGGATAAAACCAGGACTAAACCAGGACTAAAGCAGGATAAAACCAGGACTAAAGCAAGACTAAAGCAGGACTAAAGCAGGACTAAAGCAGGACTAAAGCAGGACTAAGCAGGACTAAAGCAGGACTAAAGCAGGACTAAACCAGGACTAAAGCAGCACTAAACCAGGACTAAAGCAGGACTAAAGCAAGACTAAAGCAGGACAAAACCAGGACTAAAGCAGGATAAAACCAGGACTAAAGCAGGCCAAAACAAGACTAAAGCAGGATAAAACCAGGACTAAAGCAGGACTAAACCAGGACTAAACCCGGAATAAACCAGGGCTAAACCAGCACTAAAGCAGGACTAAACCATTTCCAAAACAGCACTAAACTGGGACTAAACCAGGTTGTTGTGAGGGTAGGGTTTATATGAAAATTACTTCATAAATAAAGCTTGATTGATTGATTGAATAAACCACATCTAAACTGGGTCTAAACTGGTTCTAAACAGTGCCAAAACCAGACCTAAACCAGGTCTAACCAGGACAGCTCTGACAGTGGTGCGTCTGGCAATGATATTATGATCATGCTGCAGTGTCTCTGAGTGAAATCTGGAGAATGGTTTGGGGTTTTTAGAGTGCTGTCTGGTTCAAACATGTGAGTGAAATTATCTGTCTGGGACGTCTCATGTGGAAAATAAACATGGTAATAAGCCACCATGAAACCCCAGACCGGGACTGAGTCAGGATCGAGTCAGGAACGAGTCAGGACCGAGTCAGAACCGAGTCAGGACCGAGTCAGGACCAAGTCAGGACCGAGCCAGGACCAAGCAAGGACCGAGCCAGGACAGAGTCAGGACTGAACCAGAACTGACCCAAGAAGGGCCAAATACCAACACACTTTTAACAAACAACAGCCTGGTTTAGCCTCATATCAGAGTAATTCATCCTGACATTTTAGTCTTAGTCTTAGTTTGTGCCCACTCTAGTCCTGTAGTTTAGAGCTGGTTTAGTCCTGGCTTTGTCCTGGTTTAGTCTTGATTTTCAGACTGTCGACTGTGATGATGTCATACTCCTAGTTGGAGACAGAGGCAACAACAACAACAACACACATCTGAGTTTGAACAAGATTCACTTTATCTGCTCCATCTGTGTTAAATATGATTGGTCTGTATTATTAAACACAGCAATTCTTAGCTCATTCATGACTTTAGCACTGGCTTAGTTCCTGATTTAGTCCTGCTTTAGCCCTGGTTAATACTAGCTTAGTCCTGGTTTAGTCCTGGTTTAACCACAGTTTAGTCCTGCTTTAGTCCTGCTGTAGTCCTGGTTTAGCTGTGATTTAGTCCCTGGTTTAGCCCTAGTTTAGTCCTGGTTTAGTACTAGTTTAGTCCTAGTTTAGTCCTGGTTTAGTCCCGCTTTAGCCCTGGTTTAGTAGTAGTTTAGTCCTGGTTTAGTCCTGTTTCGGTCATGGTTTACTTCTGTTTTAGTCCTGCTGTAGTCCTGGCTTAGCTGTGATTTAGTCCCTGGTTTAGTACTAGTTTAATCCTGGTTTAGTCCTGGTTTAGTACTAGTTTAGGATCCCGAGGCATTCCCAGGCCAGCCGAGAGACATAGTCCCTGTACTGGGTCTTCCCCGGGGCCTCCTCCCAGTGGGACGTGCCTGGAACACCTCCCTAGGGAGGCGTCCAGGAGGCATCTGGAATAGATGCCCAAGCCCCCTCAGCTGGCTCCTCTCGACATGGAGGAGCAGCGGCTCTACTTCAAGGTCCTCCGATGTGACTGAGCTCCTCACCCTATCTCTAAGGGAGTGCCCAGCCACCCCGCGGAGGAAGCCCATTTCGGCCGCTTGTATCTGCAATCTTGTCCTTTCGGTCATTACCCAGAGCTCATGACCATAGGTGAGAGAAGGAACGTAGATTGACCGGTAAATCGAGAGCTTTACCTTTCAACTCAGCTCCTTCTTTACCACAAAGGAGTGATACAGCGGCCGCATCACTGCAGATGCTTTACTGATCCGCCTGTCAATCTCACGCTCCATCCTTCCCTCACTCGTGAAGAAGATGCCGAGATACTCGAACTCCTCCACTTGAGGCAGAGACTCTCCACCCACCCGGAGAGGGCAAACCACCTTTTTTGAGAACCATGGCCTCAGATTTGGAGGAGCTGATTCTCATCCTAGCCGCTTCACACTCGGCTGCAAACCGTCCCAGTGCCTTCAGCAGGTCCTGGCACCATGAAGCCCTCAGGACAACATCATCTGCAAACAGCAGTGATGAGATCCTGTGGTTCCCGAACCAGACGCCCTCCGGCCCCTGGCTGCGCCTAGAAATTCTGTCCATAAATATAATGAACAGAACCGGTGACAAAGGGCAGCCCTAGCGGAGTCCAACATGCACCGGGAACAGGTCTGACTTACTGCCGGCAATGGGAACACAGCTCCTGCTCCGGTCATACAGGGACCAGACAGTCCTTAGCAAAGGGCCCCAGACCCCATACTCCCAGAGCACCCCCCAAAGGCCACCACGAGGGACACGGTCGAATGCCTTCTCCAGATCCACAAAACACGTGTGGACTCGTTGGGCAAACTCCCATGAACCCTCGAGAGCCCAATTAAGAGTATAGAACTGGTCCAGTGTTCCATAATGGGACGAAAATCACACTGCACTGGATCCAAGGTTTGACTATCGGTCGGATTCTCCTCTCCAGTACCTTGGAATAGACCTTACCGGGAAGGCTGAGGAGTGTGATTCCCCTGTAGTTGGAACACACCCTCTGTTCCCCCTTCTGAAACAGAGGGACCACCACCCTGGTCTGCCATACCACAGGTACTATCCCCGACCGGCACGCAATGTTGCAAAGGCATGTCAGCCAAGACAGCCCCACAGCATCCAGAGATTTAAGGTACTCAGGACGGATCTCATTCAGCCCCAGAGCCTTTCCACCGAGCAGCTTGCCAACCACCTCAGTGACTTCAGCCAGAGTGATGGACGAGTCTGCTTCTGAGTCCTCAAACTCTGCTTCCTCCTCGGAAAATGTGACGGTGGGACTGAGGAAATCCTCAAAGTATTCTGTCCACAGCCCAACAATGTCCCCAGTCAAGGTCAGCAGCTCTATACCCGCACTGTAAACAGTGTTGGTGAAGCACTGCTTCCCCCTCCTGAGGCGTTGGACGGTTTGCCAGAATTTCTTCAAGGTTGACTGATAGTCCTCCTCCATGGCCTCCCCGAACTTCTCCCAGCCCCGAGTTTTTGCCTCTGCGACTGCACGGGCTGCAGCACACTTAGCCTGAAGGTACCTGTCGGCTGCTTCAGGAGTCCCACAAGCCAGCAGGGCCTGATAGGACTCCTTCTTCAGCCTGGCATCTCTTACTTCCGGCGTCCACCACTGGGTTCGGGGATTGCCACCACGACAGGTACCAGAGACCTTGCGACCACAGCTACACAAAGCCGCATCCACAATAGAGGTGGAGAACATGGCCCACTCGGACTCCATGTCTCCAACCTCTCCCGGGATATGGGAGAAGCTCTCCCAGAGGCCTGAGCTGAAGACCCTGCTGATAGAGGGAGTCCTAGTTTAGTCCTAGTTTAGTCCTGGTTTAGTGCTGTCCTGGTCTAGCCCTGGTTTAGTCCTAGTTTAGTCCTGGTTTAGTGCTGTTTTTGTCCTGGTCTAGCCCTGGTTTAGTCCTGGTTTAGTCTTATTTTCATCCTGGTTTTTCTAACCCATACAGTAATGAGTACTAGTAGTATTTTTAGATTGTAGAAAGCCCTTGTGTTGACTGCATGTATATGTTCCTCATTGCTCCATTAAACATATGTGGTTTCCATGACACTGTTGTTTAGCCCAGTGCCTCTGCTCTGACCATAATCACAAAGTCAATCTGCAAACCGCTGTCCGTTCTGTTATAGCGCCTTAAACAAACATCCACAAGCTTTTATTTTGAAAAGGCCAAACTCTCCATTCTGTCCTCAGCAGCAGATTACATTATTCTAGTTTAGGTAGTCATTTGTTTAGCATTTTTTTAGACCAGGCAGAAGACAATGATAAGAGTCTATAATTTCAGTTGTGTTATATGTGTGTAATCCTCAGTGTGCAGTAGGTTCATAGTGGTCCATGTGTATATACTAGTCTATGTCTCTTATATACTATACAGAGACACATCATTATAAACATATTCAGGAAAGGTTAGTTTCTGTCCTGTCAATGGGATTTTTTAGTCCTATAGAAAATGAGTATCTAGTATCAATACCAGTTTTAGTATCGATTAGTATCCGATTTTTGATACTTTTGACAACCCTAGACCAAAACAAAGAGAATAATGCTTCTTTCTCCAGGTGGATTTTGGGCTTATCCACATGAAACAAGTGCAGCCATGACTCAAGACGTGAGTGTCGTTAGAGGATTTTAAGACATAATATTATTATGACGAGTTTGTGGAGCAGATCCCAAAATAATAATAATAAGATTCAACATTTGTGGAGAACAAGTTTGAGATTTATTTAAAAATAGTGAATCTGCCACTGAGTCATATAGAGTTATATGGAGTTATACAGTTACATAGACTTATAGAGAGTTATATAGAGTTACGTAGAGTTCTATAGAGGTATCTAGAGTTATAGACTTATATAAAGTTATATAGAGTTTTATAGACTTATATGGAGTTATACAGTCATAAAGAGTTATGTGGAGTTATAGAGAGTTATACAGTGTTATGTAGAGTTCTATAGAGTTATCTAGAGTTATAGCCTTTTATAGTTATATAGACTTATACTTAGACAAGAATTATATAAATAGACTAGTTATATAGACTTATATAGAGTCATGTAGATTTATATACACTTATATAGAGTGATACAGACTTATATAGAGTTATGTAGAGTTCTATAGAGTTATACAGAGTTTTATAGATTAATATAGACTAATATAGAATTATATTGACTTATATAGAGTTATATGGAGTTATATAGAGTTATATCGGCCCCTGTACAACATCTGAAACTATGACACTATCATTTTATATAAAATTATTGAGAGTGAATGCAGCCGATTTGAGCACATTTGTCATCTGCTCCTCTCTCTCACCTCTCTCTGTCCTCGCTCCATCCCTCCCTTAATCTCATCTCACCCACTTTCATTTCTCCCTCTCTCCATCCTCCCTCGCGCTCCTCTCAACCACTCTCATCGTCCCCTCTCTCATCCCTCCCTCACTCTCCTCTCATCCACTCTAATCTCTCCCTCTCTATCCTTCCCTTGGTCTCACTCTCTCTCATCTTTCTGTGTCCTCTGCCTCTCTCTCTCCTTTCTCTCTTATCTCATCTCATTTTCTCTATAATCCCTTCATCTCTCATTCCCTCCTCATAACTCTACATAACTCTATATAACTCTGTATCCTCTTTCTTCCCCCTCTCTCATCTCCCCATCTCTCCCTCTCTCATCTTTCTCCTCTCTCTCTTCTGTCTCTCACCTTCTCTCCCTCCTTCCTTCTTTCTCACCTCTCTCTTTCTCTCATCCCCCACTCTCTCACTTTCCTCCTTCACTCTCTCACTCTCTCTTCTCTTTCTCCCCCTCTCCACTTTCTCCCACACTCTCTCTCTCTCTCCATCTTTCCTCCGCTCTCCTCTCACTCTCCTGTTCTGGCACTCACTCCTCCTCCTTCTTCCCCCTCTCACCCATTCCTCTTTTCTTTCTCTCTCTCTCTCCTCTCCCTCTCTCTCTTTGCTCTTTATTTCTCTCGCTTCTCTGTCTTTTCCCCTCTCTCTCCCTCTCTCTTCTCTCCTTCTCTCCTCTCTCTTTCTCCTCATGTCTGAGTCGATGGAAAATTCCCTGTAAACTTGGCTGCGCTGATTTTTCCTACAGTCCTTGAACCTCCGGAGCCTCACGTCACAGAGACAGTAAACTAAACACAGACTCACGAGAGAGAGCGAGGGAGGGAGGAGGACGAGAGGGAGAGAGAGGGAGAGAGAGCAGGGATAGAGAGTGTGAGAGAGGGACAGGAGAGAGACAGAGAGAGGGAGAAAGGGGTAGCGAGAGGGAGAGGAGAGAGAGGGAGACGGAGAGAAGAGAGATGAGAAAGAGAGATCATGGTAAAAGGCTCTGTTCCTGTCTGCTCCTCTGAATCTGCTCCTCTGACTTTGCTTCTCCTGCTTTGCTCTTCTTGCTCTGCTCCTGTATGCTCCTCTGGCTCTGCTCCTCTGGCTCTCTGCTCTTCAGGCTCTGCTCCTCTGGTTTTCTGCTCCTCTGGCTCTGCTCCTCTGGCTCTCTGCTCCTCTAGTTCTGCTCCTCTGGCTCTGCTCCTCTGGCTCTCTGCTCCTCTAGCTCTGCTCCTGTCTGCTTCTTTGGCTCTGCTCCTCTGACTCTGCTCCTCTGGCTCTGCTCCTCTGGCTTTCTGCTCCTCTGGCTCTGCTCCTCTGGCTCTCTGCTCCTCTAGTTCTGCTCCTCTGGCTCTGCTCCTCTAGCTCCTCTCCTCTCGCTCTGCTCCTGTCTGCTCCTCTGACTCTGCTCCTCTGACTCTCTGCTCTTCTGGCTCTCTGCTCCTCTGGCTCTCTGCTCCTCTCGCTCTGCTCCTGTCTGCTCTTGTGACCCTGCTCCTCTGTTTTTGTCCCTTCAAAATAAAAGCTTTTTTTCTGACATTTTTGCTTTAGTGGAGAACGCTGTAGTGACATAAAATGGAAAATATTGGTGTCACATTCCAGACAAGCCCCTGCACAGTCCCAGAGCGGAGCCGCCGTGGGGACACAGCTCCGGGGCTTACATAACACATGAAATATTACAAGAGGATTTTCACCTCCTGCTCCCTCTGCAAAACCCTGCCTGTACCTGTGTGTCAGATGCCCTCCCTGTGTGTGTCAGATGCCCTCCCTGTGTGTGTCAAATGCACTCTCTGTGTGTCAGATGCCCTCCCTGTGTGTCAGATGCCCTCCCTGTGTGTGAGATGCTTTCCCCGTGTCCCCATGAGGTCTTATTCTCTATAAACATGTTCTGAAATGCCTGGGATTCTTGGATGAGTTTAAAGTTCAGGACATTCTTCTCTCTCACCTCTCTCTTTTTCTCATCCCTCACTCTCTCACTTTCCTTCCTCTCTTTCTCCCTCTCTCCCTCCTTTCCTCTCTTCTTCCCTTCTCTCCACTTTCTTTCACACTGCCTCTCTCCTTTCCTCCGTTCTGCTCTCACTCTCTTGTTCTGGCCCTCTCTCCTGTTCCTCATCCTTCTTCGTCCTTGTGTGTCAGATGCCCTCCCTCTGTGTGTCAGATGCCCTCCCCGTGTCCCCATGAGGTCTTATTTTCTACAAACATGTTCTGAAATGCCTGGGATTCTTGGATGGGTTTAAAGTTCAAATTTCAGTCTCTCTCAGATGTGAGTGCTTCTGGATGGGTTTAAAAATGAATCCCAAATTTAACCACAATTATAGTGAGAACAATGCCAAAGACACATTTTCCCACAGGCCTGTCTCTTTGTGTGTAATCTCTGCCTCTGTTACACGCGCCAGATACGGTAATACCCTGTAATTTGGCTAGAACACATGTATTTGCTGATTGTGTGAAGTCATATTGGAGCAAACTCGGAGCTCAAGGCGAAAAGGAGATTTAGGAGCGTCATAAAATGTGCCCGCTCATGTTTAGACAAAGGAACTACTTAGAACTACAGTGTAAATCACACTAAGCACAGGCTTACCAGGACTGAACCAGCACTGAACCAGGACTGAACCAGGACTGAACC
Source organism: Periophthalmus magnuspinnatus (assembly GCF_009829125.3). Lineage (NCBI taxonomy): Eukaryota > Metazoa > Chordata > Actinopteri > Gobiiformes > Gobiidae > Periophthalmus > Periophthalmus magnuspinnatus. Next base: position 2,715,618 of record NC_047149.1, on the reverse strand, counting down.
AGGACTGAATCAGGACTGAACCAGGACTGAATCAGGACTGAACCAGGACTGAACCAGGACTGAACCAGGACTGAACCAGGACTGAACCAGGACTGAATCAGGACTGAACCCATTGACTGTTCTTGACCCTTACCCTGCAGTGTAGTCTCTTCTCCGCTGACTGCAGCACTCTCTCCTCTCTGGTACTGGGCCTGGACTTGGACTTGATATCGTGTGAGCGGGGAGAGGTGAGGGAGGACAGCGCTCTTGGTGTGACCTGGTACAGACATTTGGATATAGTTCTCAGCAGCGTCCCCCTCAGGAGCCGGCCGGAACTTCACCAGAAAAGCCTCCACGTTGGGAGCGTCGATCGCCCATGACGCCCTCATGCTCCGGGAGCCAATCTCCGAGAAGGAGAGAGAGCGTGGCGCCACCAGCTCTGAGGAGAGACAGAGAGGGGATACAGAGCGTTTAAATCTATGTAAAACAGTTTGAAACTGTCACAAACACACACGTCCACATATTTTCGACTTGAGTTCAGACTAGATACTGGCCACTGCATCATTTGTAAAAACACCAAGGCTTTTTTACAAATGATGGCCACAAATAGACACTATTAAATGCACTGTTAAATGAAGCAGACTGGATTCTCCAAATACCACTATTTCAGTTTTTTGTCATTTAGGTTCACAGAGTTGAGTGACATCAAATCTTTCTGTAGAACTATTATTGACCCATTATTTTTTGCTGTGTATCAGTAATGCAGCGAAATGAAATTTTATATTTTGAGAAAATTTAACCCAACAAGAGCATGCACAAGAAAAAAAATAAAAATGGTCCCAAAATTGAGCCTTGAGGCACACCACTGTGCCACATTCAATTAATAATTAATTAAAGAAACATTAAAATGTATAATTCATAATTTAATTATTTCATTTGACATTTGGTGCTGAGGTTAGTGGTCAAACTTAGTGGGCAGGACTTAACACTGCCCTGGGCCAAATCATAGGGGTCACTCTGCTGACCGCTCAGCTCCAGGGCTGAGTGCTTTACTGTGACCTCGGGTCTGATAGTTAAGGTCAGTCTGGAAATGTTTTGAAATAAGGAGAACAAACCTTAAAACTACTGAGCATTTTTTGTGCTACAAAATAAAATGAGATTCTTTCTTTTGGGGCCCCTCTGTTCTCTTCATCAAAGATCAAAAGAGGCTGGAGTCATGATTGTGATGGTCAGAGGTACTACAGATGGAGCCATGTTTGTGTTGGAGTATCAGCTGCTGTGATAACACCTGAGCCGAGGTCACGCTGCTCAGGGTCAGGAAATGAACAGGGGTCAGAGGTCACAGGTCAGGAGTGAAATACAGATGTGTAAATAACAGATGAAGTCCTAGAGGAAGACCAATAGAGGAGGGCTACTTCTACTACTTGCATGAACCAGGACTGAACCAGGACTAAACCAAGACTGGACCAGCACTAAACCAGCACTGGAACAGTACTGAACCAGGATTAAAACAGGACTGAAACAGGGTTGAACCAGGACTATAGCTAGACTATCCAGTTTCCCTTTGGAGATAACTAAGATAATTCAAACCTTCTGAAGACCCACTGACCTACATTCACCACAGCAGTTCATGGAATATAAGACAGAAAATAACATCAGATAAGCCTCAGCTAGAACATGTTTGAGTCCTGGTTTAGAACTGCTTCATTCCTGGTTGAGTCCTGGTTTAGTACTGGTCTAGTCCTGGTTCAGTCCTGAGTAAGTCCCTGATCTAGTTTAGGTCTAGTCTTGGTCTAGTCCTGGTCTCTTCCTGGTCCAGTCCTGGTGTCTTTCTGGTCCAGTCCTGGTCTCTTCATGGTCCAGTCCTGGTTTGTTCCTGGTTTGTTCCTGGTTTCTTCCCAGTTCCAGTCCTGGTCTCTTCCTGGTCCAGTCCTGGTCTCTTCCTGGTCCAGTCCTGGTCTCTTACTTGTCCAGTCCTGGTCTCTTTCTGGTCCAGTCCTGGTCCAGTCCTGGTCTCTCAGCTGCTGTGCATTAGGGGCTAAACACATTCCCCACATGTTTCTGCCTCTCCTGATTTTCAAGGACACACTTTGGATCAGTTCTGACACAGGACTTTGCTCTGCTCAGACTTTTGTCTCTGTGAACTCACTTTGCCATAACTCATCTTCCTGTCCAAGTTAGGGCCTATCCACATGAAAAAAAACTACCACAAAGTTCAGCGTCTTCTGTCAGTTTAAATAAACAAAAGTCAAATGATTTTTTTCGCAATAAAGTGGAGCCATGATTCAAGCCCAAAGATGTGAGAGTCAACAAAGGACTTTAAGACAGAAGATTAACATGACGAGTTTGTGGAGCTGATCCCAAAATAATAATGAGAAGATTCAACATTTGTGGAGCAGAAGTTCGGGGAATTCATTCAAAAACAGTGACTCTCCCATAGAGCCAGGCCCTTAATATAATTAATATTTGTAAGTAGTACTCCCTTAGGTGTATGCTACTGTGCTCTGTTGTTCATTAGGAATGAGGCACTCTTTTGTACTTGGGGGTATTGCACTTCTGTGAGGTATTAACTATAGCACATAACATATTTAGATCAACAGCTAACCTTTTGTTGTTTTGTTTTAAAAATGCAATTTTCAACAAAAAACATCTCATTAACATGTTTTATGAGTTTCACTTTCATTTTGACACTCTGAGTCCCCCTGCCTTTGCTCCTTGTTCCATTTGCTCTCTGAGCTAGATCACTCTTCCTTCAGAGCACTATCATGTTTGTCAAATTGTTGTGTACAGTTTTGTTTCATCCTTTTGTTTATTTATGGAGAACTATCATGTGGGAGATTGGGTGATGTAGCCTTGCACAGGCTCGTACCATAAGGAGGATTCGAACAGGGCCCAAGAGAGATCGCTGCATTACTCAAACATACATGGATGACATTTAAAACCTCTTCAGGCATGTTTTTGATGTGGGAACATGGGAGAAAGCACCAAAAAAGAACACCTCCTCCCATAATACCTCCTTTTTAAGGTCCAGTCTGTGGTAATCTCTTACTGGTACTCTGGCGGTGCACTTTAGGCTGTGGTACTCTGATGTACTCTCTTATATATTAGAGGCAGTCTGGGGTACTCACGTTGCTGCTGGATCCGGCTCAGCTCCTGCTCGATCCTCAGGCAGATGGACTGGGTCAGTTCTCTGGAGATCTTCTGAAATGCGTCGAAGTCCTCCACCTCAAACACGTGAGTCTGAGGAGGGTCACTCGCTATGGCCTCCAGCTCACTGCGTACCTGCAAGAGACTGATTATAGACCAGGTCTACACTAGGATTGAACCAGAACTAAACCAGCTCTGAACCAGAACTACACCAGGACTAAAGCAGGACTAAAGGAGGAGTATAGGAGGACTAAACCAGCACTAAACCAGGACTAAACCAGGTCTAAAACAAGACTAAACCAGGACCGAACCAGTTCTCACCGCTTCTTTGACTCCAACAGCAAACACTTCAACATCGTCGGCGCGCAGTTTGGAGGCAGAATCTCTGAAGGCGTCGGACGACTTCCCATCGGTGATGAGGATGGTAACTGTGGGGACCTGTGCTCTGGCGCCTCTACTGGCCTGGAGGACTCTATCACGGACATACGTGAGCGCACGCCCTGTGTTTGTGGAGCCGCCGCGGTACGGGAATGTGCGGATCGCTCTGAGCACCGAGTCCAAGTCCTGGGTCACAGAGAGAGAGAGAGGGAGATGGGTAGAGCAAGGAAGAAAGAGAGAGGGAGGGAGAGAGGGGGAGTGCGGAGGGTAGAGAGAGGGAGGGGAAGAGAGAGGGGGGGAGACAGAGGGAGAAAGAGAGAAGGAGAGGGAGAAAGAGGGAAGGGGAGAGAGAGGGAGGAGGAGGGGGGGCACAGAGGGTAGAGAGAGGGAGGGAAAGAGAGAGAGGGGAGAGAGAGGGAGGAAAGAGAGCGGGAGGGGGGTAGACAGAGGGAGAAAGAGAGGGAGGGGTAGAGAGAAGGGGGGAGAGGGAGAAAGAGAGAGAGGGACGGAGAGGGATAGAGAGAGGGAGGAGGGAGAGAGAGATGGGGAAAGAGAGAGGGAGAGGGGGAACAGAGAGCGAGGGGGAGGAGGATAGAGAGAGGGGGGGGCAGAGAGAGGGAGAGGAGGGCATAGAGGGAGGGAGAGAGGAAACAGCAGCAATAAGAACATGCTCAAGACACTTTTCAGATACTAAAGATGGATCTGTTTACAGTGTTAGGGATGACCTTGGTTTTTTTAGTTTGGTCTTTTGGTTTTGGCCCTTACAGCCCACTTAAACTTCTGCTGTTATGAAATTCTCAAGAATCCATTGTGCAGCTCCCCCCGTTGGTTCTCAACTTTTGGTGTGGAGCAGAAAGTGTGTATTTTCTGGATATAAATGCAGTTCTGGCTTCATACACACAAAGATTGTCTGAACATGGATTAAATCACCAAAGCTTTGAGCTCCAGCCAGCAGTTATAGCGGCTAATCTGCAACCCAGGACTATATTTGAAAATCTGAGCATGAAACCAAAGAGCCAATCAGGAGGCTGTTGAAGGTGCTCAGGATGGGCACTTAGGAATGCTGTCAATCAAACCTGTTGCTGATGCTATCAGGGATGGCCTTGCCGAAACAAGGCGCCTGATTGGTCTGTTATTAATGTTCATATCTTGATTTATGGCCAAAATAGTGAAATAAAAATATCAGGATCATAGAGCGGGTTAATGCAAACATTTTAAGGTCCGAATGACGAGTCTGACAGCAGCAGTTACAGAGAGAGGGGACATGCTTTTTACATAGAAAGTGATTTGGAGTTGAATGAGTTGAATTATGCCCATCCTCACTTCCTGTTTTGTACCCGGCGGCTAGTGGGTTAGCTCTGTCCAGAGATGTGTACAGTCTATGGTTGAGTCTGACCGTTAGTACCTGGTGCGTGTTGAGGTAGAACTCGGGGTGCGGGTCTCGACTGTACTGGACCAGGCTGATCTGGACTTTGTCGGGTCCGATGTCGAAGGTCTTGACCAGGATTTCAAGAAATGCTCGGACTTTGGCAAAGTTTGAAGGACCAATGCTGTAGGAGCCGTCCACTAGGAGAACCACGTCAGCCTGAACGTCCACACCCAAAGAACACTCTGAGAGGGGGAGGGGGGGAGATAAAGATAAGACTTTATTCTCTCTAAGTGAAGAAATTAGTCTTGGACATCAGGGTCATAATGAAAATAGACATCATCCAAACACAAGTTCACGCAAGGTACAGGACTCAAAACATTCCACTGACCGAGCGCTACACAGTCCACAGAAGAGGAAAGGCATTACCCATACTCACAACACACAAACATCACACATACATCACACAAACTTCACACAAACATCACACAAACATTACACATACATCACACAAACATCACACAAACATCACGCAAACATCATACAAACATCACACATACATCACGCAAACATCATACAAACATCACACATACATCACGCAAACATAACAAAAACATCACACAAACATCACGCAAACATCACACATACATCACACAAACTTCACACAAACATCGCACAAACATTACACAAACATCACGCAAACATCATACAAACATCACACAAACATCATACAAACATCACACATACATCACGCAAACATCACACAAACATCACACGAACATCACACAAACATCACACAAACATCTCACATACATCACGCAAACATCATACAAACATCACACAAACATCACGCAAACATCATACAAACATCACACAAACATCATACAAACATCACACATACATCACGCAAACATCACACAAACATCACACGAACATCACACAAACATCACACAAACATCTCACATACATCACGCAAACATCATACAAACATCACACAAACATCACGCAAACATCATACAAACATCACACAAACATCATACAAACATCATACAAACATCACACATGCATCACGCAAACATAACACAAACATCACACGAACATCACACAAACATCACGCAAACATCATACAAACATCACACATACATCACGCAAACATCATACAAACATCACAAAAACATCACACAAACATCACGCAAACATCACACAAACGTCATACAAACGTCACACAGTCTCTTCATGGCCTGAAAGTCCTGCTCCTCTCATGGGCGAAGATGCCAGTCCTGGCTCAGTCGTGGTTCAGTTGTGGTTCAGTCCTGGCTCAGTCCTGGCTCAGTCCTGGCTCAGTCCTGGCTCAGTCCTGGTTCAGTCGTGGTTCAGTCCTGGCCCAGTCCTGGTTCAGTCCTGGTTCAGTCCTGGTTCAGTCGTGGTTCAGTCCTGGTTTAGTCCTGGTTTAGTCCTGGCTCAGTCCTGGTTCAGTCGTGGTTTAGTCCTGGCCCAGTCTTGGCCCAGTCCTGGCTCAGTTCTGGTTCAGTCCTGGCTCAGTCCTGGTTCTTACCCATGGACACTTGCAGAGGCAGCGTCACCGCAGAGGCTGAGGTGTGTTCGCTGGCCGTCAGATCTTTGAGTGCATACAGGAAGACATTATAGACTGTCTGTGGGGTCAGGTCCTTCACCAGGGCAGAGGTCGTCTGAGAGGTCACGTACAGCTCCTGTCTGTTGCCCTCGCTGGACAGAGGGATCACTTGCAGCCTGTAGCCGCTGACATCAGAGGAAGATGGGTCCCAGCGGAGACGCAGAGACTTGGACAAAACCTCCACAATGTCCAGGTTCTTGGCTGGCTCAACCACTAACAGAAATAATCAGGGTCAACATCTGTGGGTCCCAACCTCTGACACTATAATGACTTGAAGCACATCTGAACCTGCTCCATAGTACTGTGTTTTATAATGTTTGAGTGATAGACTGTATAAAGAGGTGGACTATAAGCCTGCTGATTATGTTAGGTGATGCTAGGCTAACAAACCCACCTTCGAAGCCGCTGGCGAGAGCACTGAGCTGCTCCTCCACTCCAGCGCAGATGTTCAAGATCAGGTTCCTCTGGATGCTCCTCAAGTTTTCATAAGAAGAGACACTGAAGATGTGGTTCTGGTGAGGAGAGGAGGCCATCTGCATCATCTGAGCTTCATCTGCTCCCTGCACACCTGAGAGAACGACCAGGGTTAGACCAGGGTTACATCAGGGTTAGACCGGGGTTACATCAGGGTTAGACCGGGGTTAGTTCAGGGTTAGACCAGGGTTAGATCAGGGTCAAACCGGGGTTAGTTCAGGATTAGACCAGGGTTAGATTAGGGTTAGACCAGGGTTAGACCAGCATTAGTCCGGGGTTAGACCAGGGATAGACCAGGATTAGACCAGGGTTAGACCAGGATTAGACAAGGGTTAGATTAGGGTTAGACCAGGTTAGACCAGCATTAGTCCGGGGTTAGACCAGGGTTAGATCAGGGTTAGACCAGGGTTAGATCAGGGTTAGATCAGGGTTAGACCAGGGTTAGATCAGGGTTAGATCAGGGTTAGACCAGGGTTAGACCAGCGTTAGTCCGGGGTTGGACCAGGGTTAGACCAGCGTTAGACCAGCGTTAGACCGGCGTTAGACCAGCGTTAGACCGGCGTTAGACCAGCGTTAGACCGGGGTTAGACCGAGGTTAGACAGGATTAGACCAGGTTTAGACTAGCATTAGACCAGGGTTAGACTAGGGTTCGACCGGGGTTAGACCAGGGTTAGACCGGGGTTAGACCGGGGTTAGACCGGGGTTAGACCGGGGTTAGACCAGGGTTAGACCGGGGTTAGACCGGGGTTAGACCAGGGTTAGACCGGGGTCAGACCAGGTTTAGACCAGGGTTAGACCAGCGTTAGACTGGCGTTAGACCGGCGTTAGACCAGCATTAGACCGGCGTTAGACCAGCGTTAGACTGGGGTTAGACCGAGGTTAGACCAGGATTAGACCAGCGTTAGACCAGGGTTAGACTAGGGTTAGACCAGGGTTAGACCGGGGTCAGACCAGGTTTAGACCAGGGTCAGACCAGGTTTAGACCAGGGTTAGACCAGGGTTAGACTGGGGTTAGACCGGGGTTAGACCAGGGTTAGATCTGGTTTAAACTGGGGTTAGACCAGGGTCAGACCGGGGATTAGACTCGGTTTAGACCAGCTTTACACCACAGTTAGCCCGGGTTAGACCAGGCTACTAAAACCAGGTTAAGATTGGCACATATATATATATATATATATATATATATATATATATATATATATATATATATATATATATATATAAGAAATGACTCTTTCCTGAATATGTGTATAATGATGTGTCTCTGTATAGTATATAAAACACATAGACTAGTATACACACATTGACCACTATGAACCTACGGCACACTGAGGATTACACATATAACACACGGAATAGAACACAAAGTACAACATTTAATGTAGAAAATCACTGTATAGTGTCTAAAGAAAGAGAGGTTATATTTTCATTGTGGTATCAGAATCAGTATCGAGTATCGAGTCTAATCCTTAGTATCAAAATCAAGTTTGAAATCGTTAACGCTATAAAGTGTTCAGGAAAGGTCCAATTTTGTCTTGAAGTTTTTTGAGCATTGATACTTGTTCAAATGAGTATCTCTTTTTGATACTAGTTTTGGTATGATTGAATTTTTGATACTTTTGACAAACCTAATCGTGGTAAGGCCTGGACTAAACCCAGTCTAAACCAGGTCTATACCATCAGAAGTGTGAAATGTAATAATCCTTCACAGTGATTCGAGTTTAGGAAAGTCTGGCTCAGATGAGCAACTTTTATTAAAACCACAAAGTTTTTCCAAAGTCGTTTAAAGTAAATCTGAAGTCTGGAAACTGTGACGAACAACGGCCATAAACCCAGAGACTGAGACGTGTAGAACAGCAAAGACTGAATCATGTCTCCGAGATCTTATGAGGGTTTAGACCTGGTTTAGACCTGGTTTAGAACTGGTTTAGACCTGGTTTAGAACTGGTTTAGAACTGGTTTAGACCTGGTTTAGTTTCTGTTCTGTGATGAAATTTGAGCTGCAGAAGGTGGAATTCTGAACTCGTATGACTCAATGAGACATAGACTCATGACTTAACTGTTACATTCTGTTTTTTATTTATTTATTACTCATTCGTACATTTTGAAAACTTTTGGTGGATAAACCTACTTCATGGTTTGATTTCAATATAATTGTTTTTCATCTATATTTATCTCAGCAATATATAGCCCTGGTGTTGATATGGTTTGGACCTGGTTTAGACCTGGTTTAGACCAGGTTTGGACCTGGTCCGACTTAAGTCCAATCAACCATACGTGGTCCAAACCCAGACCTGGTCCTGTTGTAATCCTCGTGCTGCGTTCCAGTTCTTGTGTTTGAAGTCGTCTCATGTTTCCATTCTTTTGTGATGAGTAAATGTGATCGTTCTCAGCTGAGTCCAACAATTTTACACTTTTATATAAACCAGGACCAAACCAGGACTAAACCAGGATTAAACCAGGATTAAACCAGGGAAAAACTGGGATTAAACCAGGATTAAACCAGGACTAAACCAGGATTATACCAGGATTAAACCAGGACCAAACCAGGATTAAACCAGGATTACACCAGAACTAAACCAGGACTGAACCAAGACTAAACCAGGCTTAAACCAGGACTAAACAGGACTAAACCACGAATAATCATATAGGAGGAAAGGAGGGCATCTCACACATAGGGATAAAGAAAGGTGGAAGAGCATCTGACACGTAGAGATAAAGGAGGACGGGAGGGCATCTGACACACTTGTTTATTTTGACAAAGTGGAAAGTGGGAGTCAGCTCCATAAAACCTGCCTTCACTCGCTCCATCAGGAATCCAGTGTTTGTGTGACATCATCAGATAATACTGCTATTTTTACTACTGTTAGTACAGCTACTGCTTCTGCTGTCAGCAGCATACCTGCTACTGCTACAACTAATACTATCTGCCAGTACCAATATCATATCAGTGATATTGAAAGAGGGGGTATTTGACTTCTTTGGGGTACTAAAGAGGGGGTATTTACTTTTATGGGGTATTAAAGAGGGGGTATTTACTTCTATGGGGCATTAAAGAGGACGTAATTACTTTTATGGGGTATTAAAGAGGGGGTATTTACTTCTTTCTATGGGATATTAAAGAGGGGGTATTTACTTCTTTCTATGAGATATTAAAGAGGGGGTATTTGACTTCTATGGGGTATTAAAGAGGAGATATTTACTTCTATGGGGTATTAAAGAGGAGATATTCACTTCTATGGGGGTATTAAAGAGGGGGTATTTACTTCTATGGGGCATTAAAGAGGACGTAATTACTTTTATGGGATATTAAAGAGGGGGTATTTACTTCTTTCTATTGGATATTAAAGAGGGCGTATTTGACTTCTATGGGGTATTAAAGAGGAGATATTTACTTCTATGGGGTATTAAAGAGGAGATATTCACTTCTATGGGGTATTAAAGAGGAGATATTTACTTCTATGGGGTATTAAAGAGGGGTATTTACTTCTATGGGGTATTAAAGAGGAGATATTCACTTCTATGGGGTATTAAAGAGGAGATATTTACTTCTATGGGGTATTAAAGAGGGGTATTTACTTCTATGGGGTATTAAAGAGGGGGAATTTACTTTTATGTTTTAACTGTAACATAACACATTTAGATCACCATGTTAACTTTTATTGTTATGAAAATGCTAAATTCCCCTAAATATATTAATGTTCAATAAGTTTCACTTTGGTTTTTGACTCTCTGACTCTCCCCTCTCCCTTTGCTCTCTGTGCAAAGTCACTCCCCCTTCAACTACTGCACATCACATCAAGTTTGTCAAGTTGCTGTGTACAGTTTTGTATTATGTTTCTGTATATTTATGGAGAATTGTCATGTGGGAGCATGGGTAGGCTTGTGGGCGGAGCCTTGTACAGGAGGGATTGAATAAGGCAAGACATGCGTGGATGACGTGTAAACCCTCTTCCGAGATGTCTTTGATGAGCATGGAAAAGTACATTCAACGTAAAACTTCCAGGCAGGTCTAAACCAGGACTTGAAGACAACTTACCAAGTACAAAGATCTCCACTCCTCGGTTCTTCAGAGCCTGGGCTTCATCTTGGACTTGGGTTTTACTGGGCCTTTCTGTGACCAGGACCAAGACTTTGGGAAATCCAGACCGAGACCCAGACTCAGGCCTGAAAGAGTTCAGGCGAGCGAAAAGCAGAGCCGCTCCTGAAGGGAGAAAAAAAGGATCACATCAATGCTACTACTACTGCTGCTGCTACTACTACTACTGCTACTGCTACTGCTACTACTACTACTACTGCTGCTACTACTACTACTACTGCTACTGCTACTACTACTACTACTACTGCTGCTACTACTACTACTACTGCTACTGCTACTACTACTACTACTGCTGCTACTACTACTACTATTGCTGCTACTACTACTACTACTGCTACTGCTACTACTACTACTAAAACTACTACTACTATTACTAGTACAACTACTACCGCTGCTACTGCTGCTACTAGCACCACTACTACTACTGACCCAGCCTCAGATAAGCGGAAGAAATTTAAAGGATATTTCATCGTAAGGTACAATGTATTCAATTGATTCTTTGCAGTGACATCATGTTTGGGGTGTGTACAATAGAATGTTCAGCAGTTACCATGGTGACACAATCCACACATTAGGTAACTGTCATAAACGTTTAAAGATTAAGTCTGAAAACTCCAGAAAAAATAGAAAATGGATTTATGCACATTTCCATTTTCCTGAGATCAAACCGAGTGTTCATGATCCTGTTTGTGACTGTAATGTTATTTGAGAGGGAACAAATTTGCTAACCTCTTGTAGTTCAGCTAAGTCAGTTCTTGATGGTGAGATTGTGTTAAAACAAAACTCAGATTAACCCTCCGTGAACCGCCACATTAATGTGGTGGAGGGGTTTGAGCACCCAAATGATCCTCGGAGCTATGTTGTCAGGAGCTCCATGCCCCTGGTAGGGTCACCCATGGCAAACAGGTCCAGGGGGACAAGTCAGACTAAGAGCGGTTCAGAAGCCCTTTAGGACGAGTGTACAAGCAAGATTCGCTATGTCGCCCGGGCCGGCGTCAACGGGGCCCTACCCTAGAGCCAGGCCTGGGGTGAGTGCTCGAGAGCGAGCTCCTGCTGGCCAGGCCTTACCCCACGGGGCCCGGCCAGGCTCAGCCTGAAGGAGCGACATGAGGCTGTCCTCATGTGGACCCACCACCCGCGAGAGATCTGGGCGGCAGTCAAAGGCGGGGGCCACGGCGACCAGATCTCAAAATATGGAGACTAGCTCTGGGGACAAGGAATGTCACCTCACTGGGGGAGAGGAGCCTGAGCTTGTGCGGGAGGTTGAGCGTTACCGACTAGATATAGTCTCATTGCCCCACAGCTCAGCCACCACGTGTTGGAGTTCACCCCGGTGAACGAGAGGGTCCTGTCCCTGTGCCTTCAGGTTGGGGACAGGTCTCTCACTGTTGTGTCGGCCTACGGGCCAAACACCAGTGCAAAGTACCCAGCCTTCTTGGAGTCCCTGGGAGGGGTACCACCATGTTCGAGCACATGACAACAAAGTCGATGATCAACTTTGTTGTTGTGTCTGTGTTTGCATTGCCGGCAGTGAGTCAGACCTGTTCCCGGTGCATGTTGGGCTCCGCCATGGCTGCCCTTTGTCGCCGGTTCTGTTCATTATATTTATGGACAGAATTTCTAGGCGCAGCCAGGGGCTGGAGGGGGTCCGGTTTGGCGACTATAGGATCTCACCTGCTGTTTGCAGATGATGTTCTCTTGATGGCTTCATCGAGCCAGGACCTGCAGCAGGCAGTGAGGCTGTTTACAGCCGAGTGTGAAGTGGCTGGGATGAGAATCAGCTCCTCCAAATCCGAGGCCATGGTTCTCAATCAGAAAAAGGTGTATTGCCCTCTCCGGGTGGGTGGAGAGTCTCTGCCTCAATTGGAGGAGTTCAAGTATCTCAGGGTCTTGTTCACGAGTGAGGGAAGGATGGAGTGTGAGAATGACAGGCGGATCAATGCAGCATCTGCAGTGATGCGGTCACTGTATCGGTCAGTTGTGGTAAAGAAGGAACTGAGTCGAAAAGCAAAGCTCTCAGTTTACCTTCCTGTCCTCACCTATAGTCATGAGCTCTGAGTAATGACCGAAAGGACAAGATTGCGGATACAAGCGGTCGAAATGGGTATCCTCCGCTGGGTGGCTGGGCACTCCCTTAGAGATAGAGTGAGGAGTTCGGTCACACGGAGGAGCTTGGAGTAGAGCAGCTGCTCCTACGCGTCAAGAGGAGCCAGCTGAGGTAGCTCGGACATCTGCTCAGGATACCTCCTGGAGGCCTCCCTAGGAGATATTCCAGGCATGTCCCACCGGGAGGAGGCCCCGGCGAAGACCCAGGACACGCTGGAGGGGCTATGTCTCTCAGCTGGCCTGGGAACGCCTTGGGGTCCCACCAGAGGAGCTGGAGGATGTGTCTGGGGTGAGGGAAGTCTGAGATTCCCTGCTTAGACTGCTGTCCCTGTGAACCGACCCCGGATAAGAAGAAAGAAGAAAATGGATGGATGGACGAATGGATAGAAAACTTAGATTAAGGCTAACTTGAATAACAGAGCTTCAGAAAAAGTAGAGCCTCCAGTTAGCTTCACACCCCAGGGAATGTTGATGACATTGGCTGCAAAGCACCTTTTGGGAAATCTGTCTCTTTTCCCCATCTGGGAGTATGATATCCTCACCTGTGCGCGCCTGTTTTCCGAGTCCACGTGGAGCCAAGCGAGCGATGGCGGCTTTGACGGCAGGGAGGGTCATGTGATCGCTCAGGCTGAACTCGGCGTTTTGGCGGTAAGCAAAAGAGGCCACGCTCACTCGCGTCTGCTCCGGTCCAATGGTGAAGGCGGCGGCAATGGCGGTGAACAGCGACTTCACATGTTGAAGTTTGGTCTGGTCTGGACCCTGAGAAATGTCGAGCATCAGGACCAGGTCAACTGCTGCACCCGCTGAGCATTCTGGGAGAAACATGTGACATGGTTACCACGGAAACACATTACAACAGAGACACATTATCAAACACACTCACAAATACATTTATCACAATACACCTAGGAGTGAACATTAACTGCAGTAGTTAGAAAGGTGGGTGATTTATTGTCTGACATCACACTGGGGGGTTGCATGTATGTCTCTGGAAAAATACTGAATAGTTACCATGGTGATAAAATGCACACATTAGCAAACACTGCCAAAAAAAAGTCTTAAGACTCAAGAAAAAATACAAAATGGATTTAAACAAGACTTTTTCAGGAGCCTGTGAAAACTGTTGGGTAATATTAATGCTAATGCAAGCTTGTGACTGTAATGTTATTTGAGAGGGACTTGTTTAACAGCACAAATCATATCACCTTTTGTAGTTCCAACAAGTCAGTTCTTTATGGTCAGATTGTGTTAAAACAAAGCTCACTCTAACTTGAGTAACAGCGATTCAGACAGAGCAGAGCCTCCAGTTAGCATCACATCCCCGGGGAATGTTGATTCTTGAAGCTCACAGTGTGATTGTTGTTTGTTTGTCTGGCGTCTTCTCTGGTTGTAATGATCAGATAATCATCAGAGCACAACATGTGTTCTGCTCTGTTTAACACTTCCTCCATGTGTTCAGCATTAGACCTGCTAAACCAGGACTAAACCAGGACCAGACACGGACTAAACCAGGACCAGACCAGAACCAGGACTAAACCAGGACCAGACACGGACTAAACCAGGACCAGACCAGAACCACGACTAAACCAGAACCAGACACGGACTAAACCAGGACCAGACACGGACTAAACCAGGACCAAACCAGGACCAGACAAGAACCAGGACTAAACCAGGACCAGACATGGACTAAACCAGAACCAGACCAGAACCAGGACTAAACAAGGACCAGACCCGGACTAAAGCAGGACCAGACCAGAACCAGGACTAAACCAGGACCAGACACGGACCAAACCAGGACCAGACCAGAACCACGACTAAACCAAGACTAGACCCGGACTAAACCAGGACCAGACCAGAACCAGTACTAAACCAGGACCAGACACGAACTAAACCAGAACCAAGACTAAACCAGGACCAGACCTGGATTAAACCAGGACCAGAACCAGGACTAAACCAGGACCAGACATGGACTAAACCAGGACCAAACCAAGACCAGACAGGGACTGAACCAGGACCAGTCCAGAACCAGGACTAAACCAGAACCAGACAGGGACTAAACCAGGACCAGACCAGAACCAGGATCAGACCAGAACCAGGACAAAACCTGAACCAGACACGAACTAAACCAGGACAAGACCTGAACTAAGCCAGGACCAGACCAGAACCAGGGCGGGACAGGGACTAAACCAGGACTAAACCAGGACCAGACCAGAACCAGGACTAAACCAGAACAAATGCAGGGGTAGACCTCAGTTAAACCGGGACCAGATAAGGACTCTCTTCTGGTCTCATTCTCCCTCTCTTGTCTACACACATTCCTCCTTTAACGATTCATTTATTTCCCGGTTTCTGAATCAGAGGGAAACACTTCAGTCTCAAAAGTCCAGGGCCAAAACACGAGTCATACAGACCCCCAGGAGGACTCAAGAGTAAACCGAGACCCTGGACTAAACCCAAAATCCTGGAGCTACTTCTGCAGAACCAAAGACTCAGAACCAAGGACCTGGAGCCAGTAGCAAAGGACCTAATCCAGCCCCAGATCTGGACCAAGACCATGGACTAAATCCAAAATCCTAAAGACTTAGATCTGGAACAGCACCAGACCAGAACTAAACCAAGACCTGGACTAAACTAGGACTAAAACAAGACCTAGACTAAACCAGGATTACACCAAGCCCTGGATTCAAACCCAGTTCCTAGACTCATTTCCACAGAGTCCCAAGTCTCAGACCTGGATCAAGACCAGGGACTGAATCCAAAATCCTGAAGCCATTTTTGTACAACTCTAAGACTCAGATCTGGAACAGCACCAGACCTGAAACCAGACACCAGGACTAAACCAGGACTAAATCAGGACAAAGCCAGGACTAAACCAGAAACAACAGAATTAAACTAGGACTAAACCAGGACTAAACCAGAAAAAAACAGAACTAAACTAGGACTAAACCAGGACTAAACCAGAAAAAAACAGAACTAAACTAGGACTAAACCAGAAAAAACAGAACTAAACTAGGACTAAACCAGGACTAAACCAGAAAAAACAGAACTAAACTAGGACTAAACCAGGACTAAACCAGAAAAAAAGAACTAAACCAGGACTAAACTAGAACTAAATCAGAACTAAACCAGAAACCAGGACTAAACCAGAACTAAACTAGGACTAAACCAGAACTAAACCAGGACTAAACAAGGACTAAACCGGAACTAAACCGGGACTAAAACGGGACTAAACCGGTACTAAACCAGGATTAAACCGGAACTAAACTGGGACTAAACCAGGGCTAAACTGGGACTAAACCAGGACTAAACCGAGACTAAACCAGAAAAAACAGAACTAAACTAGGACTAAACCAGGACTAAACCAGAAAAAACAGAACTAAACTAGGACTAAACCAGGACTAAACCAGAAAAAACAGAACTAAACTAGGACTAAACCAGGACTAAACCAGAAAGAAATATCTAAATCAGAACTAAACCAGGACTAAACCAGAACTAAACTAGGACTAAACCAGAACTAAACCAGGACTAAACGAAACTAAACCGGGACTAAAACGGGACTGAACCAGGAATAAACCGGGACTAAACTGGGACTAAAACTGGACTAAACCGGGACTAAACCGGGACTTAACCAGGACTAAACCAGGGCTAAACTGGGACTAAACCAGGACCAAACCGGGACTAAACCAGAACTAAACCTGAACTAAACCAGAAATAAATCAGAACTAATCCAGGACTAAATCAGGACTAAACCAGGAATAGACCTGAACCTAAACCCAGACTCTGGACTCATTTTCACAGACCCAGGCTCAGACCTGGACCAGAACTGTGGGCCGGACCTCGGCCTGGTCCATGTATAAACCTGGTCCACAGCTGCAGAGGAGGGGCCCACAGAGACTCAGAGTGTTATAGATGTGCTGATGTCACCGGGTTTGACAGGGGCCATTTGAGTCTCTTTAAAACCTGGAAAAGGCCCTTCAGTTTTTAAAGTTCTTTATAAGGAATTTATCAACACGGTTTTAGCTCTGGGCGTGTCCTGTTTTAGCCATGTTTAAGTTCTTTTCCAGTCCAGATTTAGTCCCGGGTTTAGGTCAGTTGAGTAGTAATGGTGTTCATGAGGGCTGGGCTATGTTTTTATTTTTTATTTTATTATTTTTTTATCAATCACGATTTCTGATTGAATTAAGTTTTTTTTTATTTATAAAAAAATAAATAAATAAATAAGCAAAATGTCTTCTAGTTTTCATTTCCTGAACAGAAAGTAGACGTTGAATCAATCCCATTTGTCTGCTCAAACCACATGCTTTTACTGAGAGGACTCTCTAGAGGCTCTAGACCTCTGCATTAAAAAACACCCACTGTAGATTTTTAAAACTATTGATACTTCAACATTCCCTGTGATGTGATGCTAACTGGAGGCACTGCTATGTTTGAAGCTCTGTTACCCAAGCTAGACTTTAATCTGACTTTTCTTTTAACACAATCTGACCAGAAAGAACTGATGTAGTTGGAAGTACAACAGTGTTAAAGTCTCTCACACATAAAATTACAATCACAAACTAGCTAGCATTAGCCAACAGTTTTTCAGAGAGTTTTTGTGTAAAATCAAACTCCTAAACAGGACCATGAAGATTCGTATCGATCGCAGGCTCCTGAAAATGTGCTCTTTAAATACATTTTTCTTGAGTTTTAAGACTTTTTTTTAGACTGTGTTAGCAAATGTGTACTTTGTATCACCATGGTAACTGCTAAACATTCCATTATAGACATATATGCAGTCCCCCCTTCTAGTTGAAAACGATAAAACCATCAAATATAAATAGTTAAAGGTCCTATATGACACAAAAGTGAGTCTTGTGAGCTTTAAGCCATGTTATAGTAACTCTTTATTATTAGTCTCAAAATGCTGTTCCACCTCATGATGTCATTAACTTGAAAACTACCATGTTAGCAGTTGTTAAGTGGCAATTTCAGGCCTGAAATTATTCAAATGATTCTAGTGAAGATGTATGGAGTTTAAAAACACAATGGAGCAATTCCTGTATTACCACATGATGACATCACAAGGTGGAGTGTTTTCTGTTTGAGAGAAGAACTACGTCTAAATATGCAGGGTTTGTGTGTTAAACATGTGTGAATGAAACAGTTGAAAACAATAAAACCATGAAATATAAATAGTTCTATATCTGTACTTACTGACGGCATCTAAAGGGGGCGCTCTCCTGGGGCTCTCTCTGCTGCCTCCGCTGGCCTGCACTGGAACAACAGCAGCACATAAAGAGGATCAGAAGCACGATTAGCCGCTACAGTGAGCCTAAAGAGCACAGCCTCGTGGTTTAACGCTGACCTCTTGTTTGGAGACGTTTGAGAGGTTTAGTTTATGATTTTAAGAGAAAATAAAGATGTGAACGCGTCAGAACAGGCTCCATGCCACTTCACAATCCATCTGTTTAAGAGATCAGTCTGAGAGCTGAGCAGATGATGTCATGTTCACTCAATGTACAATGTTTTTATACCTATCTCAGCTCTGCTACTGAGACTAATACTGCTGCTACTGTTACTAATACTACTGCTACTTCTACTACTGCTACTGGTACTAATGCTACTGCTATTACTGCTACTGGTACTAATGCTACTGCTACTACTGCTACTGGTACTAATACTACTGCTACTACTGCTACTGGTTCTAATACTACTGCTACTACTGCTACTGGTACTAATACTATTGCTACTATGACTACTGCTACCACTGCTACTGCTGCTAATGCGACTGCTACTGTTAGGATAAATAACTGCTTAGCTTTTCTGCATAATCACTGCCATAGTTTATTATTGTATTGCTATAGTTCATTATTGTAACAATCTCATGTGAAGATGAGGACTTTATTACAGCTGTGTGACACAAATATATGTTCAGGACATGTACAAGATATTCTACATCTATCTATATAGCTAATCAAGTAACTAAGTAGGGCAATGACTTATTGATAGGCATGTACTGACTCATGACTCGACACCTTGGACAAGCAAAATATGCTTCAGCAAAATATTCTACTACTAAGACTACTGCTACTTCTACTATTGCTACTACTGCTACTGCTACTACTACTAATACAACTGCTTCTATTACTACTACTACTGCTCCTTTAGCTTCTAATACTGCTAGTACTAGTGGTACTGTAGGTGTCCCTCATGTAAGTTTCATGTCTTGTACTTGGCCTGCGTCGGAGCCAGAGGAATGTGTTTCTCATCTCAGTATTTTCATGTTTCTGTGTCTCTCTTTGATTTTGGTCCAAATATTTCTGAGATAAACAAAAGGAGAGTGGTTCACACACTGTTCTGGTTTGGATGCTCTGATCACAGACAAGCTTCCTCTGTGCCTTTGAGCACTACTTTTTATGTTTATTTATTTATTCATGATTCAGTTCTCAGCTGAGCTTGGGCACAGATCTGGTGGAGTCAAGGACAGTAGAGATGCGTGCTGTACAGTGCGTACTATTAGTGATGTGTTGAGTGGTGATGTCACTACAGACAGTTCCCTTTCAAACGCGTTTAACCACAAACTGTATCAAATAATAATGTAGTAATAATCTATCATAGCATAGGATTAGCAGCGTGTATGTCCCACTAACTGCCGGTCACCGCTAACTCTAGCTTAGCTTAGCCTAGCATAGCTTCTTACCTTGACCTTACACTCTTTCTGTCAGTTAAAACCTTGTTAGTGTAAAATGACTTGCAATCCCTTTTTAATGTAAAAAGGAAAACATTTAAAATGTCCATCTGACTATCCCCTCTCCTCCTCTGACCCTCTGCTCCTCTGACCCTCTTCTCCTCTGACCCTCTCGTCCTCTCCTCTGACCCTCTGCTCCTCTGACCCTCTCCTCCTCTGACCCTCTCCTCCTCTGACCCTCTCCTCATCTGACCCTCTCCTCATCTGACCCTCTCGTCATCTCCTCTGACCCTCTCGTCCTCTCCTCTGACCCTCTCCTCTGCTTCTCTGACCCTCTCGTCCTCTCCTCTGTTGTATGTATGTTGGAGATGGATGGGGGACTAACGTGTGATTTTGCCTGACACCGGTTCACTCTCGTTGGGTCCATTGAAGGCCACAATGGAGACGGAGTAGTCCACGTCTGGAGAGAGGGAAGTCAGGGAGGTGCTGGAGGTTGAGGCTGGTAGGGTCAGCTCCTTAGACTCCTCATCTGGAAGAACACAACAGAACACGTTTACCGTCTCCTCCATCCAAACAGATACACTCTAATATTTATGCACCTTTAGACATGAGGTAGTGGTTAGCTAACAGTTAGTTAACAGTCAGTTAACAGTTTGTTACCTGTATCAGAGGTGACTGTGATCCTGAAGCCCTGGACTCTGGACCTGGGTCTGGCCCAGGACATTTGGACCGAGGACTCGCTCAGGATCTGGAACTTCAGACCAGAAACTGGCTCCACTGTGGACCAGAGACACAGTCAGGACTATACTATTACTGCAACAAGTACTATAATACTACTGCTACTACTGCAAACACACATATTACTGTACTAATACTACTACTACAAGTGACAGTCCAACAGGGACACTTCAGACTGAAGCTCTGTTCTTCTGTTGGAGGAAAAAATGACTCAACATGAAACAGTGAAGAGAGAGGGATGAAGAGGAGGAGAGGGATGAAGAGGAGGAGGACAGAGATGAAGAGGAGGAGGAGAGGGATGAAGAGGAGGAGGACAGAAATGAAGAGGAGGAGGAGAGGGATGAAGAGGAGGAGGACAGAAATGAAGAGGAGGAGGAGAGGGATGAAGAGAAGGAGAGGGATGAAGAGGAGGAGGAGAGGGATGAGGAGGAGAGGGATGAAGAGGAGGAGGAGGAGACGGACGAAGAGAAGGAGGACAGAGATGAAGAGGAGGAGAAGAGGGATGAAGAGGAGGAAGAGAGAGATGAAGAGGAGGAGGAGCCATTTTGAAGAGCATGGCGTCCGTTTGAGCCGAACTCAAAACTGTGTAACATGTGACATTAGAGACAACACAAAGGACAGGGACAGGGCGAGACAACAGACGACCCCACTCCCCGCTCTTGGTGGTCCACTCTGCTGTTGTGTCCTCGGGCAGTACACTTCACCATCTTTGGCCTGTCTGAGTCAGTGTGACGGTGATGAGCGCAGCCACATGCCTGTCAGAATGCCCCGGGGCAGCTGAGGTCGAAGCCTGATCAGGAGGAGGAGGTGTTCTTTTTCAGTTTTAATACCGATTTCGATACCATGGCTTGAAATATGTGCCGATACCAGATAACACCAATGCAAGTATCTGAACAATGTGACTCCAGCCCACATCTGTTTCACTTATAGAATCTCAGTTTATCTTTACACTGAAGCCGTATTTTCAGTGGAACAACAGGTGGAGTATAGCATCCATGCTCCATGTCTTGGTTAATGTTGTGCACTAACCCTGTACAAACGTGTGTAGTATGGCATTCTTTTACCATACTATATCATACCATGCCAGTGCAGAAACTGAAAACATCTCTTTTCTCGTTTAAACAAAAAATGAAATAAGAGCAAACTGATCCATTATGTGGCTGATATTTATCTCTTGTAATGAAAGTAAACAGACGTTCAAACATTCTGAGACTTTCTTGGCAACTACAGCCTGTAAATGACCTGTCTTATTACATCAAAGCAAATTTAGACCAGTGCCCCGCCCACAACTCCAGTATTGGATGGGTGTGTCCCTACAAGCCCCGCCTACAACTCCAGTATTGGATGGGTGTGTCTCTACCTGCCCCGCCCACAATGCCAGTATTGGATGGTGGATGGGTGTGTCCCTATAAGCCCCGCCTTGTTCACAAACAGTCACCATTCACAACCGTACAACGGCTTTCGCTACAACAGATATATACAACATGTACACAGGGAGTTCAGGGACTGTGGGACAGACCGGGTCCTGTGTGAGTGGACATGAGCACATTCAGATCCCTCAAGATACTGATGTGTTGACCTTTGACCTGGTTTATGGTTAATATCTGTGTAATTACTGGGCCTATCCACACGGAAAGAAAAAAAAAACGCAACTCCAGTGTCTTCTGTGTCAAGGATTCAAATATTTTTTTCACTATATCTTCAAAAACTTGAGCGTCGTCAAAGGACTTTAAGACATAAGATTAATATGGCAAGTTTGTGGAGCTGATCCCAAACTAATAATGAGAAGGTTCAACATTTGTAGAGAACAAGTTCGGAGATTTCACCCACAGAGTTCTATAAGGCCCTAGAACATGAATGTGACATGAACAGGAGGAGAGTTCAGGGACTGTGGGACAGACGAGCTCCATGCAGACGCACAGGGGACAGTTGTATTTGAACAACTTCAACAGAGTCTCTCCTGTACCAACAAATACTCAGATACTTCACGCAGATGTTCTTCAGGTTGGGGCTGGACTTTACTAGTTTATCTTTTAAAAAAACATAATCTGCACATAAATATATTCTTCTGGATAAAACTAGATTCACTTCCATATTGAGTTGTGTTTTGTTTCATTCACACATGTTTAACACATAAACCCTGCATATTTAGGCTGAGTTCTTCTCTCAAACTGAAAACACTCCGTTCCACCTTGTGATGTCATCATGTGGTAATACAAGATCCACTGTGTTTTTAAACTCCATACACCTTCACTAGAATCATTTGGATGATAATTTCAGCTCTGGAATTACCAATCTCTACTGAACTAAAGGTAAAAGGAGCTGTTAACTTGAAATCTACCACTTCATGACATCACGAGGTGGAACAGTGCATTATGAGCTTTGGTGATGTAGACACACTAGTAATAAAGTGTTACTCAATGATGTCTGAATGAAACAAAACACAACTCCAGTATGTTTTTGAGGAGGGAACAACATTATAACACGGCTGAACACTCACAAGAGTAACTTTAGCACAAAATTGGAGATTTAAAACGGTGTTAATGTCGGATACTTTCATTGGACCGTCTCAGTACAATAAAAAAAATACTAAAAAACTACATAAATACACGAGATCATCCTTTGATTTTAGTTTGATTTAGCATGAATTCTGCAGAATGTGTACAATTCTAAAGATGGAACGCTCTAAACTAGCCAATAAAAGACAAAATGGACAACTATTAAAACGGTATACATTCCTAATATTCATTCCGTTCATGTGTTTACTCCAGATGCCCTGCCTGACTGCTGTATCTAAGCCTCCAACCGTAGAGAGGTGAAGAGCATGAGGGTGAAGTATCAGTAAGTCAGGCTCACTTTTGAACCCGACTTAGCAGAAAAACACAGAGACCAAATCAGAATGAAACCAACCTGGGATTATTTAATCCTGAGCCCGATCCTTCAGTCCAAGATTATCAGAATTTAGCTGAAAATTGGTCTGAAATCTTCATTAAAAATAAACATTTGTCATGTTAAAAATGGTACGAGGTGGATATTGAAGTGGTTATTAGGAGCAGTTTGAAGAATGAACCAGTTTAAATTAGAATTGAACCAGGAATAATTACAACCTAAACTAAAAAAATTAACTTCTATAATGGCACTAAACCAGAACTAAACCAGGACTAAACCAGGACTAAACCAGGACTACACCCAGACTAAACTTGGACTAAAATAAGACTAAACTAGGATTAAACATTTTGACTGAAACAGGACTAAACTAGAACTAAACCAGAACTAAACCACGGCTAAACCAGAACTAAACCAGGACTAAACCAGGACTAAACCAGGACTAAACCAGGACTAAACCAGGACTAAACTAGGGCTAAACCAGAACTAAACCAGTACTAAATCAGGACTAAAGTAGAGCTACACCTAGACTAAACTTGGACTAAAATAAAACTAAACTAGGATTAAACATTTTGACTGAAACAGGACTAAACTAGAACTAAACCAGAACTAAACCAGAACTAAACCAGGGCTAAACCAGAACTAAATCAGGACTAAAGTAGAACTAAACCAGAACTAAATCATAAACCCAGAGCTAACATTTATTTTAAAGCCACAAAAGACAAATCTCACTTTTGTCAGAAAAGACAAAAAAAATAAATAAAATAAAATAAAAAAATAAAAAAAATAATGTAATGTAATTTCATCCCATGTTAAAATTCTTCAGCTCTGAACATGTCGTGCATGTTTCTGCTCCTCATTTATATTTGTTCTATTTTAGTTTGATTTTGAGATAACATTATAGATCTGTAATAACAGTGAGATGAGCGGGGTATCAGTTGTGTGTGCGTCCCCTACACGACACACACAACTGCACCCATCAACAACATGGTTCATGCATCATGTTTATTTCATATTCTATTGCTCTATTTGGAAGTGGAAATGTATTTTTATTGTAATGATTTATTTTATACGTTTACATTAGCCAAAACAGTGTTAAAAAGTAAACAAAAGCATGAACCAAATAAACTGCTGCTCACTGCTGGTAAATACACCTGCCACTTTGAAGTGTTATAAAAGTGGAGTATTTAGCACCTTCAAATCTCCTTTGCTTTAACATTAGACTCAGTGGTAAAAGAAAAAATGTAAATGTGTCACTGGACACAAAGTTTTAGAGTGAAGATGTTTGGCTGCTCGTTCAAGCCGCTTCTCCAGTTCTGGTCAGATCACTGCTGGACACTGCCTATATCTGTCTGAAGGAAGGAGTTAACTGCACTGAAGCTAACACACCTGTTTGTTTACATTTTCAGTTTGTTTTTCAGTTTCTGTTTGTTTACAGTTTTTTTTTGTTGGCTAGGTCTAATGTGCTACACTAAGTGTGAATTGTGCCTGAGTCATATTTAGCATAATCATTCAGGCCCCTAATGGGTGCTCTCACACCTATTAGCATACTGGCTATTAGCATACTGGCTAGCCCTATAGTGTTCCTTGTTTTGATTTGGGCCTGAGGACAGAGTTATAAATTGTGGACAGGTGATGTCTAAAGGCCCCATTCCTGTACAAAGATGGATTGTCTTTCCTACAAAAATAGCTTCTTTAACTCCTCTCTCAAACCATTTCTTTTCTCTGGCTAAGATCTGAACCTCATTATCTTCAAAGGAGTGGTTAGTGTCTTTGAGATGGAGATGTCCTGAAGAGCTCTCAGGGCGGTGTTGGTACATTCTCTTATGAAGTGGCTGTTTAGTTTCTCATCAGCTGAGTTCAGGGTCATGGTGCATCGGCAGCTGACAAAGAGAGAAGCACTGAGATCCTGAACTAGGCTAAGGTGAACTGCTTCCTCAGTGACACCACAACCTACGAATTACTGAAACAAGACCCTACTAGTGGGTACAAGAAGAAAATCATAGACTCCTTACAGAACGTGGAGAAAGTAGAAGTCATTGATAGACAGCTGTGTTACAGACTACTCTGGTGACTCCATTCCTTGTATCTATGGTCTCCCAAAAAATCCACAAAGAAGGAATACCCCTCAGACGCATTGTATGTAGCACACTCCATCACATACAATGTGACCAAACAAACTTCTACAGGCAAATCCACGGCTGTGCCATGGGCTCACCGGTCTCTCCTATTATGTCTAACTATTTATGGAACAATTTGAACAGGAGGCTTTGGCCTCATTTCCAGACACTCCACCCACACATTGGTATCGATACATGGATGACAACTGGACTAAAATCTAAATTCAAGATCTGGAACACAAAGCAGCATGAACTCAAAGTTATCTGTACACTACAACACAGAGCTCAAGTGGTTCCCACAAACACAGAGGGAAAAGTGAAGCAGGAGCAACACACGGAGAAAGCCCTCTCTGCTTGTGGTTATCCAAAATGGGCCTTCAGTAGATCTAAGAGAGCTAAAAAAAAATAGGACAACAGAGAATCTGAACCTAGAAGGAAAGGTGTAACTATCTGACTGTAACTATATTTCAGACACAGCGAATGTGTCTGAAAAACTTCAGAGACTTTTCAGACAGTATGAAATTCTGGTCTATTTCAAACCTACAAACACTTTAAGACAGAAACTTGTTCACCCAAAGGACAAAACCCTGAGTCACAAAACAAACTAATGTAGTCTACTCCATTCAGTGCAGTGAAGAGTGAGTGTTACACTGGAGAAACTAAACAGCTACTCCATAAGAGGATGCACCAACACCGTTGTGAGAGCTCCTCAGGACCCCAGTCTGCTGAGAGGAGTAAAAGAACCTATTTTTGTTGTAAAAGAGAATCCTTCCTTAAACAGGAATAGGGGTTTGAGACATAATCTTCTTTTTATAACGCCATCCTTACACCTATATCTAAACAAAGAAAACAATAGTGCTAGCCAGTATGCTAATAGCCAGTATGCTAATAGGTGTGAGAGCACCCATTAGGGGCCTGAATGATTATGCTAAATATGACTCAGGCACAGGTCACACTTAGGGTAGCTCATTAGACCTAGCCAACAAACAGAAAGTGTAAACAAACAGGTGTGTTAGTTTCAGTGTAGTTAACTCCTTCCTTCAGACAGATATAGGCAGTGTCCAGCAGTGATCTGACCAGAACTGAAGAAGTGTCAAGGACGAGCTGCCAAATGTCTTCACTCTAAAACTTTGTGTCCAGTGATAGATTTGAATTTTTCTTTCACTGTGGGTCAGACCTGGATGACTGAGAGATCACACAGACATTAGGCTCAGTGACAGATCTATGAGGTGTGAGGTCACCGCCCCGAGCTCAGCACTGACCGCCTGCCTCTGGTTCCATAAGTACATTTTCCATTCATTTTCCCCATAGACTTTCTGAAAAAATGTATATTAAATGTCTGAAAGCTCAGGGCTGATTAGTCTGTGGAAGTAATGACACAAAGCCTGTACTTTTATTAAAAACCTGTTTCTGAAAGTTATTTAAACATTTCACAGAATCATGTTTTTTTGGGATTAAAATAACTTTGTTTTGGATAATAGTTAGCATGTATGATTAGCGTCCAGGATGTCTTTGAAGTGGATGGGACTGTGGACGGGACTGTTAAGCTCCATAGCAAAGAGAAGTTTTATTTAATTAATGTATTAATGAATATATTATTATTATTATTATTATTATTATTATTATTATTATTATTATTATTATTATTATTATTATTATTATTATTATCGTTGTTGTTGTTGTTATTTTATTATTATCATCATCATCATCATCATCATTATTATTATTGTTGTTGTTGTTGTTTATACATTGGGTTACTACTGAATGAACTGAACAGCTTTGAGAGCAGTGTTTTGGAATTTGCGTACTGGATATTTGTGATGACTTCCTGCTGAAGGGAGAGAAATAATTTATTTAACAAGAAAATTCCCTGAAAAAACAAACAAAATTAATACAAACACACACACATAAAATGTAAACATGTTTTGGATTTATTCATGTTTTTTATTTACAGATTAAATGGATTTTTACAAGTGAGCAAAGAGAAAGAGAAAAGAGAAGCGAGAGCAGCAGCAGAGCGAGTAACTTACCTTCCTGAGCCTGAGCCAATGAGAGCAGCAGAAGAGCCACAAGACCCGCCCACAAACACCTCATCTTCAGCCAATCACAGGCCTCAGCCGTCAAACACCTGGGCCAATCAGAGAGGAGAGTCAATTAAACCCATGATGAGGTTTAAGGACGTCTGCTACATAAAAGAGATTTAAAAAGTCCCTCTACAAAAAACTGTGCAGTTTTCACAGGTAATGATTTGAAAATATGCCCATTTCATTTTTGTAAAGTGTTTTGCTCCCAGACAAAATACTTATGAACAACCACAGAATGTTATCAACCATGAACATTAAAGGGCCCATATTACACCATCTCTGACCTCTGTTACACTATAGTTTCCTCATCACAAACAGACCTAGATTTTTGTTTTATTTTTTTCATCCAAACATGTTTAACTCAAACCCTGCATAGCAAAAGACGAAGTTTAAATCTGTCACTGGACAAATCATTGTAAGCATGAAGACGTCTGGCTGCTCATCCAAGCCGCTTCTTCAGTTCTGGTCAGAATGCTGGTGGCCACTGCCTTATATCTATCTGAGGGGAGGGGCTAACCACACTGAAACTGTAAACATCTATTGTCTCCAATTTCAGATGAAACTACCCTATTCAGCCCTATTAACATTATTGTTCTCATTGTCCTGGGTCTGAGGATGGAGTTATAGATGAGGGAGAGGTTATGTCTCAAGTACCTATTCCTGTCTAAGGAAGGATTCTCTTTCCTAACAAAAATAGGTTCTTTAACTCTCCTCTCAAACCATTCTTCTTTTCTTCTTCTGTGTTTGTGGGAACCATTTGAGCTGTGTTGTAGTGTACGACTCCGAGTTTGTGCTGCCGTGGATGGTGTGAATCAAACAGCAGGTATTGGTCAGTGTTTATGGGCTTCCTGGAGACTTTACCTGGAGTCTTGGTCCTCTCCTGTAGTTACTGAACAACCTAAGAAGAACAGTTTGTTCTCGGCTTCTTCCCATATGAACCTGATGTTTGGACCCACAGCATTAATATGTGCAGTAAAGGGTTCCAGATATTGAATTTAGATTTTAGTCCAGTTGTCATCCATGTATCGATACCAATGTGTGGGTGGAGTGTCTGGAAATGAGGCCAATGCCTCCTGTTCAAATTGTTCCATAAATAGTTAGACATAATAGGAGAGACCGTTGAGCCCATGGCACAGCCGTGGATTTGCCTGTAAATGTTTACTCTAAACTGGAAATATGTGGTGGTATGTGGTATTTAAACAAATTTTTAGCAGTTTGCAGATTTGGTCAGGTGACTGTTTAGTTCTCTCTTTTAGCTTAGTATCCTGCAGCAACCTCCTCTTAGCTGCCTCCACCGCTACTGATGTGGGGATACAAGTGAAAAGAGAGGTCACATCATCATCATCACCATGGTCTCATCTGAATCAAACTGGAGATGCTTGATTTTGCTAAAAAAAAAAAAATTCTGCTGTGTTCCCAATATGGTGCTCCATGTTGTCCACCAGAGTCAGGATGGTCTTCAGATGTTTGGTCACATTGTATGTGAAATCAACCTGTCTCCAGGTTCAGTTTCAGCTGAAACTGGAGGCAATAGATGTTTACAGTTTCAGTGTAGTTAGCTCCTCCTTCAGACAGATATAAGGCAGTGTCCACCTGTAATCTGACCAGAACTGAGTGTCCAAGTGTCTTGGATGAGCAGCGAAACGTCTTCACTCCTACAACAATTTGTCCAGTTGACAGATTTAAACTTTGTCTTTTGCTATGGATCAGACATGAACAACTGAGGGATTACACAGACACAAACCCTGCATATTCTTCTCTCACATGGAAAAAATTCTGTTCCACCTTGCGATGTTATGTGATAATACAGGAAATACTCCACTGAGGTTTTTAAACTCCATACACCTTCACTAGAATCATTTGGATGATTTCAGCCCTGGAATTGAGGAATTCAGTAGAGATTGGTTCTACTGAACTAAAGTTAAAAGGAGCTGTTAACATGAAAACTACTACTTCATGACATCACAAGGTGGAACAGAGTATTTTGAGCTTTGGAGATGTAGACAGACTGATAATAAAGTGTTACTTAAACATGTGTAAATGAAACAAAACACAACTCCAGGTCTGTTTTTGAGGATGGAACAACATTAGAACTTAAAGCTCACAAGAGTCACTTTTGCTTCATATAGGACCTTCATACAGGACTAAACTGGGACTAATGTTAAAACAGGACTAACACAGATCTAACATTAAAATTAAATCATGGGACTGAACTTAAACCTAACCAGGACTACTGTTGAAACAGGACTAAAACAGGACTAAAACAGGACTAAACCAGGACTAAAACAGGACTAAACCAGGACTAAAACAGGACTAAAACAGGACTAAAATAGGACTAAACCAGGACTAAAACATGTCTACATAATAAGAATATTATTATTCATCATTATGGAAAATGAGAGCAGCTGAGACACTATAGAAAAATGCACATAACAGAAGCATGAGACCGATCATCTACACGACAGACAACAGGAGCACAAGAATCAGACAGGTGTAGACCTGGCTTAGACCCAACGTAGGCCTCATTTAGACCTAGTTTAGACCCAGTGTAGACCTGGTTTAGACCTGGTTTAGACCTGGTTTAGGCCTGGTTTAGACCTGCTGTAGACCTGCTGTAGACCTGCTTTAGACCTCGTTAGACCTGGTTTAAACTCAGTTTAGATTGCTTTAGACCTGGTTTAGGCCTGCTTTAGACCTGGTTTAGGCCTGCTTTAGACCTTGTTAAGACCTTCTTTAGACCCAGTTTAGACCTGGTTTAGACCTGGTTTAGACCTGGTTTAGACTCAGTTTAGATTGCTTTAGACCTGGTTTAGACCTGGTTTAGACCTGCTTTAGACCCGCTTTAGACCCAGTTTAGTCCTGCTATAGACCTGGTTTAGACCCAGGGTAGACCTGGTTTAGATCTGCTTTAGACCCAGTTTAGACCAAATGTAGATCTGGTTTAGACCTCGCTTAGACCTGGTTTAGATGTGGTTCAATCCAGTTTTAGTCCCAGTCCTGCTCCTGCTATTGTGCTGACACAGACAGAAGTGAGCCATAAAATGAGAAAAGCTCATAAAAATTCCAAAGATTTCTCCAAAACGTCCAGATTTAAACCAGGTCTAAACCAGGTCTAAACCAGGTCTAAACCAGGTCTAAACCAGATCTAAACCAGATCTAAACCAAGTTTAAACGAGATTTAACCCTTAGGAGTCTAACCCACAACCTCCTCACTGACAGGAAGAGACAGGACAACCACTCTGCCAGATTAACAAACTCCACTCAGAGAGATCTGGAGTCTAACCCACAACATATCATTTAGTTTTATATAAAATGAGTATTATGAACTGGACCCAAGACTCCAATAGAAGAAAATAAATAGACATAATCATTTGACGCATGTTTTTTTACAAAGTGTAAAATTTTATAAAGTAACTCAAAAATCTGTTCAGGTCCGAATTCAAATCTAATTATGATGAAATGTTTTTGAAATGTTGAAAATCGAGGTCATGTTTCCTGAGGTGGTCAATAACTAAAATTTACTTAAGTATCATTTTAAGGTACTCTACTATCCCCGTAGCGTAATTTGTCCTCTGCGTTTGACCCAGCAAGAACATGCAGACTCCACACAGACACAGGGAGGACATGAACATGCAATACATGAGTCATATTTTGCGTACCATAAATTTCGGACTATAAGCTGCTACTTTTTTCCCCATTCTTTGAACCCTGCAGCTTATACAACAGTGCAGCTAATTTATAGATTTTTACTGGCTTATGGCTACCGGGGGGCGCTCTCTAGCAGTAAACGCAAAAAGTGAGACAGACATGGGGAAAGCCAGTATGCTAATAGCCAGTATGCTAATAGCCAGTATGCTAATAGGTGTGAAAGCACCCATTAAGGGCCTGAATGATTATGCTAAGTATGACTTGGGCGCAGTGCACACTTAGCACAATAGACCAAGCCAACAAACAGAAAGTGCAGGTGTGTTACTTTCTGTGCAGTTAACTCCTTCCTTCAGACAGATATAGGCAGTGTCCAGCAGTGATCTGACCAGAACTGGAGAAGCGGCTTGGATGAACAGCCAGGCATCTTCACTCTAAAACTTTCTGTCCAGTAACAGATTTGAATTTTTATTTTATTTTGAATATCTGCAGTTTTTAAAACTGTTGAGGGTTTTTTTAAATTTCTGATAGATTTTCAGATTTTCTTGCGCCTAATTGAATCAGTCTTTGTATTTTATCCATTGGAACCAAATCTGTGTTTCTAATGTGACCATCTTTGAAAATGTGCACAGACTGAACACAAACACACCTGGAATCTTGTCTTTTATTCTTTTGAAGCCACAAGTTCATTCACAGCACTCTTATGATTTATAAAAAAGTACTTCAATCATTTCTACAGCAAATACTTCAGTACTTTAACTTAAGTGATTACTTGACAGTGCTACTTTTACTACTGGAGTAATATTTACTTTAACTCAAGCAATAAAATTTAGTACTGTGACCACCGCTGAATCGAGTACTCATCATGTGGTCCAAGTTTAGTCCTGGTTTAGTCCTGTTCTTGAAGCATTGAAACAAATGACTGGGATCCGTCTGGAAAAAGAGCAGTATAAATTCTCGGAAAAATCAAATCTGTCAAAATCTTGTGGAAAAAATGTTTGGGAATCTGGAATGAGGTCATCACAATTCCACGGGCTCGGAAAAGATCAAACATTCAAAACCAAAAACAGGTTTGAACCAGGACTGAATCAGGTCTGAACCAGGACTCAGGACCGGGATCGAACCAGAACTAAACCAGGACCTGGACAATTCCAAGTTGGGGCTCCAAGAGTGCAAATGGTTTGACATATATGTATATATATATATATATATATATATATATATATATATATATATATATATATATATATATATATATATATTTATTTTTTAACGAAGACAATAAAATGAGCAAAAAGGGAATGAATGATCAGAATCAGAAACGTTTTTTAAATTTTAGTAATAATATTTTTATAGAATTTAGCGTTTGAAATTCCAAACTTTTTTACTAAAGTACAGCACTAAACCAGGACTAAACCAGGACTACACCATGACTAAACCAGGACTACACCAGGACTAAACCAGGACTACATCAGGACTAAACCAGAACTAAAACAGGTCTAAACCAGGACTAAATCAGGACTAAACCAGACCTAAACAAGGACTACACCAAGACTAAACCAGGACTACACCAGGACTAAAACAGGTCTAAACCAGGACTAAACCGGGACTAAACCAGAACTAAACCAGGACTACACCAGGACTAAACCAGAACTAAACCAGGACTAAACCAGGACTAAACCAGGGTTACACTGGGGCTATCCTGTATCTGCTGTACTCACCTGATGCTGAGGAGGTCTAATCCACAGAGGAGCAGGGACCAAATGGAGCCGGACCTGGGTCCTGGACCGGTCTAGACCCAGGTCCCGCCCACACATCCACAGTCCCGCCCTCTATTGACAGAGCCACGCCCCCAAGGCCCACAGCCCCCCCCTCCCAGAGCCAGAACCCTGCCCACATACACATCTGGAGCTGAGTGACCTCATCCCAAAACCTGCGGAAAAGTGAGAGGACTAAACAGGGACTAAACCAGGACTAAACCAGGACTAAACCAGGTCTAATTCAGCACTAAATCAGGTCTAAACCAGGAGCTAAATCAGAAACTCAACTAGGACTAAACAGTGACTAAAAACCAAAACTAAACCGGGACTAAACCAGGACCAAACCAGGACTGAATCAGAGACTAAACAGCAGTAAATCAGGTCTAAGCCAGAACTTTCTCCGCAGTGGAACAGATGAGCTCAGATCAGACTGGAATCACTTTTTTACACATTTGGACCAAATTCAGGAAACAGTTTGTTTTAGTGAATCAACAGGAAAAAATCCCCCCTTCCCCCAAACACACACGAGACCAGACCAGGATCGTGACTAGACTGGGACTAGACCAAACTCAGACCAGGAATGGGACTAACCCAGGACTAAAACCAGAATTTAATTTTAATTTAATTTGCACAGTAGCGTTAAATAATTTGAAATATTAGAAAGAGTCGGCCTGTCTGGTGTTTTTAGTTTCCTTCTCACACACAAAACAAAAAAGGGAGTCAAAAAAACAATAGATTCAGTTCTGTTGAGAATGACAAAGCATAAAAGCAAAACAGGAGGTTTTCAGTTTGTAGACTGTAATGATGTCATACTCCCAGATGAGAGACAGAGACAGATGTCCTATTGATTCCACTGATTACATCCATGAGGACAGGATATATATATATATATATATATATATATATATATATATATATATATATATATATATATATATATATACACATAGACATTCTCCTATGGATTTCAACGGGTTTGCACCCTTCACCAACCAAAAACTTGATAACTGACCGCTGTTCAATCCTGGAGCATGCTTCTTGGTCAGCCATCTTTGTTAATCGCCAAAAGTTTTTTTTTTAATCTGCAAAAGAAATTAAATCCATGTGAAAAACAAGTTTAAAAAAAAAAAAGTAAGCTTCTATGTGTATTAAAAGTCCTTATACTAAAAAATTCACCTTATTTATTGAATGACCCTCGTATGTATGTGTATATATATATATATATATATATATATATATATATATATATATATATATATATATATATATATATATATATATATATATATATATATATATATATATAATAAGTAGAGATTTGGCAATATCTTCGTCAATCAGTTCCACATGGCGAGTCACAGTCCTGCGTGACAATCTGATTTTTCAAAGTTGCCTTGGCTCTCCGGACACAACACACCTGCCGTCTCCACCATGCATTCTTTTAAAAACTCGCCCTCGGAGAAAGGCTTACTAGCTTTTGCTAATTTGAAGGCAGTGGCTTGGTACTTGACCCTTGAATCACTGTTTTCTGGTGAAAAAATGTTTGAGTTTGTAAATTGGCTGCCAACCTCTGAGCTGTAGCCGCCCGTTTCTGCATTGACTACTTGCTAGCGTAGTTGACATGCTTCGTAGTAAAGTGACAGCTGATATTGTACTCTGTGAAAACCGTGACAGTTTCTTAGCATAATGGGCATACAGCCTTTGATCAGACTTCAGTGAAAAAAATATTTGGTTGTCCACTCCGTATTTAACACTCGACGCTCACTATCCACTTTTCTTTTCTTTGATAAGCTCATTTTTAGAATAAGAGAGTAATATGCATGAACATGATTGATGTAGCTGAAGTGTGCCATCTTTTGGAGAAACGTTCTCATTACAGGGTAAAGGTAATTTGAACAAGGTTTACCCTTACCTATTTTATTATGATTTGGTCACATTCAGCTGGCCAGATTAATGAGCCCAAAGGGCCGTGTGTGGCCCCCGGGCTGTAGTTTGCTCATGTCTGGACTAGAGCCAAGAACTCATTATGTTAAAACAAAAACAACAACAACACACATCTGCTTCTCTGTGTTAAATAGGATTGGTCTATAGAATGCGGTGATGTCCATCCATCCATTTTCTTCCATTTTATCTGGGGCCATGTCATGGAGGCAGCAGCCTGAGCAGGGAGGCCCAGACTTCCCTCTCCACGCACACTTCCTCTAGCTCTTCCGGGGATCCCGAGGCATTCCGAGGACATGCTGGAGGGACTACGCTTCTTGACTGGCTGAGAGACATCACTGCAGACGCTCCACCAATCCAACTGTCAATCTCACACTATATCCTTCCCTCACTCGTAAACATAAACCTAAGATACTTCAACTTCTCCACTTGAGGCAGAGACTCTCCACCCACCTGAAGAGTACAAGCCATCATTTTGCCATCCCAAGTTTTTGTCTCTGCACATGCTATAGCACTCTTGGCCTATCGGTACCTGGCAGCTGTCTCTGGAGTTCCACAAGCCAACAAGACTCAATAGGATAGGACTCTTTCTTCAGCCTGACAGCATCCCTTACCTCCGGCATCCACCACAAGGTTCAGGAATTGTCGCCGCGACAGGCACCAGAGTCCTTGCGACCATAGTTGCGACCAGCCAGATCGACAATGGAGGCGGAGAACATGGTCCACTCGGACTCAATGTCCCCCAGGATCTGGGAAAAGCTCTTCCGGTGTGAGTTGAAGACCCTGCTGACAGAGGGCTGCACTAGCTGTTCCCAACAGATCTTCATGATATGCTTGGGTCTGCCAAGACTATCCAGCTTTCTTCTCCGCCAGGATATCCAACTCACCATCAGGTGGTGATCAGTTGACAACAGCCAAAGGTCAGATGACACGTCAAGTCAATCATCAAGCCCAAACCAGCTTCCCGCCACTCCCTGTCGGCAATGCCAGAAAAGCGGAGGGAACAACCCCTCTCGAGGAGTTGGGTACCAGAGCCCAAGCTGTGTGTAGATGTGAGCCTGACTATATCTAGGGTTACCTCTCAACCTTCTGCATGAGCTCAGGCTCCTTTCCCAACCAGCGAGGTGACATTCCATGCCGCCACATCCAGATGCTGTGTCTGTGGGCTGGGTTGTTGAGACACCCGTCCCTGACTGCCGCCCAGTCCCCTTTGCCCCTATGAACCTCTCTGCAGGTGGTAAGTCCACAGGTCCACACCAGACTCCAGGGTGGGGCCCAGGCCGCACCATACTGAGTGACGTCACAATCCTCGTTATGTCAATATCCGTAAGGGGATTGTGAACTGCTCTTAGTTTGCCATGGAGCATCTTCCCAGGTACTTAATGCCCTGCATTAAGTGATAAAGACACAAAAACGTGTCCAAAATCTCTTAGGGACCGTCACAAAACAGCATTTAGCTCTTTTTGAGGCCACATATTCAAAGTTTCAAATGTCCACAGCATTTGGTGGGATGTCTGCAGTGGGACTCTCTGTAAATAGCAGTTTTCAATGGGATTTCTCATAAACTATGTGAAATGCCATGGTTGTATAATGTACAACAATGTTGTGTAATGTACAGTACAGTCTATGGTCATGACCCTGTCAGAATAAAGTACAAGAAACAAAAGATTTGGATGCTCTGCACCCATAGCACCCAAAGATTTTATTTGGCTTTATGCCTTTACTTCCTTCATTCAGAAACTCTTGGTTATTGTAGATGTGATGAGGGATGATCATTTGCTGTTCGTGTTACTAAGATTTATTCACAAATATGTTTTCAATGTGTGCATCATAAATATATTTGTAATTATCGACAATATTGTAGTAGTAGCAGTAATAGTAGTAGTAGTTTTAGTAGTAGTAGTAGTTGTAGCAGTAGCAGTCGTAATTTTAATAGTAGTAGTATTTGAAATAGTTTTCTGTTGAAAAGTCTCCCTCTAGTGACAGTAAAATGTCATTACAGCTCAGAGCAGAAATGTTTTAAATGTGTTTTTTTATTTTGTAAAAATTTCTGAAAAACAAAATCTGTTTGTCAAACAGTTCGTGATCACAAGGTGCAGGCAGATTATTCGAACAAAACAAAGTCTTTTCTGTCCATATAAAAACAAAGAGTAAATATTCACTTTTACAGAAATTAACATTAACATACAAACTGCTTTATATGTGCCACAGTCCTTAGAGCTGCAGAAACCACGACTAACCCAGGACCAACCCAGAACTAAACCAGGACTAAATCAGGTCTTACCCAGGACCAACCCAGAACTAAACCAGGACTAAATCAGGTCTTACCTAGGACCAACCCAGAAGTAAACCAGGTCTTACCCAGGACCAACCCAGAACTAAACCAGGACTAAACCAGGACTAAACCATGACTAAATCATGTCTTAACCAGAACTAACCCAGGACTAACTCACACTAAACCAGGACTAAATACTTCCTGGTTCTAATACAAACTCTATGAGTTCTGTTTACTTTATCCATTTATTTACAACGACCGTCCTTCCTCTGTACCACTGTCCCTCCTTTGTACCACTGTCCCTCCTCTGTTCCACCGTCCCTCCTCTGTTCCACTGGTCCTCCTCTGTACCACTGTCCTTCATCTGTACCACTGTCCCCCCCTCTGTACCACTGTCCTTTATCTGTACCACTGTCCCTCCTCTGTTCCACGTCCCTCCTCTGTACCTCTGTCCCTCCTCTTTTCCACCGTCCCTCCTCTGTTCCACCATCCCTCCTCTGTTCCACTGTCCCTCCTCTGTTGCACCGTCCCTCCTCTGTTCCACTGTCCCTCCTCCTTTCCACTGTTCCTCCTCTGTACCACTGTCCTTCATCTGTACCACTGTCCCTCCTCTGTACCACTGTTCTTTATCTGTACCACTGTCCCTCCTCTGTTCCACTGTCCTTCATCTGTACCATTGTCCCTCCTCTGTACCACTGTCCTTTATCTGTACCACTGTCCCTCCTCTGTTCCACCGTCCCTCCTCTGTTCCACCGTCCCTTCTCTGTTCCACCGTCCCTCCTCTGTTCCACTGTCCCTCCTCCGTTCCACTGTCCCTCCTCTGTACCACTGTCCTTTATCTGTACCACTGTCCCTCCTCTGTTCCACCGTCCCTCCTCTGTTCCACCGTCCCTCCTCTGTTCCACTGTCCCTCCTCTGTACCACTGTCCCTCCTCTGTTCTGCTGTTCCTCCTCTGTTCCACTGTCCCTCCTCTGTACCACTGTCCCTCCTCTGTACCAAATATTCACTGTCCCACCTTAGTTTAGGTCTAAACCAGGAATGAACCGGGCCTAAACCTTTGCCTAAACCAGGACTAAACCAGAACTGATGTGAGCCTAAACCAGAGCTGAACTAGGACTAAAACAGGACTAAACTAGGACTAAACCAAGACTAAACCAGGCCTAAACCAGGACTTTCCCGGGTGCGAGCAGAGCCAGCAGAAGCAGAGGGAAGCTGAGGGAGCTGAGGGAGCTGATGGATGCGGCGCTGCTGAACATGTCTTCATGGTCATCGTTGTAGTAGTCATGGTCGTGGTAGTAGTCATAGTGATGGTAGTCATGGTGATGGTGATGGTAGTAATCGTAGTAGTAGTGGTAGTGACTGTGCGAGTGAGGGATGCCGTTCTCATGGAGGTAGGGGTGGTAGTCTTCGTAGTAGTCTTCATAGTAGTCCAGTACTTCGTAGTAGTAGTGTGAAGGGGTTGGGGTTGTGTGGTTGTGGTAGTAGTTGTAATAGTAGTAGTAGTAGGGCGTAGGGGTTGGGTGGTAGGGCATCTGGGTGGACGCTTGGATGGAGGAGTTGGAGCCACAGAAACTACAAGACGAGGATCTCAAGAGGTCAGAGGAATAAGATCTCACTGCCCTGCGACCTGCAAAGAGATCAGGGTTAGACCAAGACTAAAGCAGGACTGAAACAAGACTGGACTAGGGCTAAACCAGGATTAAGCCAGGACTAAACCAGTACTAAACCAGGACTAAACCAGGACTAAATCAGGACTAAACCAGGGCTAAACCATGGCTAAACCAGGGCTAAGTCAGGGCTAAACCAGAACTAAACCAGGGCTAAACCAGGACTAAACCAGGACTAAAGCAGTACTAAACTAAGGTTAAACCAGGGTTAAACCAAGACTAAACCAGGACTAAATCAGGACTAAACCAGGACTAAACCAACACTAAACCAGGGCTAAATGAGAACTAAACCAGGGCTAAACCAGGGTTAAACCAAGACTAAACCATGGCTAAACCAGGGCTAAATCAGGGCTAAACCAGGGTTAAACCAAGACTAAACCGAGGCTAAACCAGGGCTAAATCAGGGCTAAACCAGGGTTAAACCAAGACTAAACCAAGACTAAACCAAGACTAAACCATGGCTAAACCAGGGCTAAGTCAGGGCTAAACCAGAACTAAACCAGCGCTAAACCAGGACTAAAGCAGGAGTAAACCATAGAATTGGTAATACTGTAACTTGTTTGGTAGTAGTCGTAGCATTTGTATTATTTGTGGTATTACTAGTAATCTTACTTGGTTGGTACTAGTCGTGGTATTTGCAGTACTGGTAATACTCTTACTTGGTTGATAGTAGTCGTAGTATTTGCAGTACTGGTAATACTCATAGTAGTCATAGTTTTGTAGTATTCTTACTTGGTTGGTAGTAGTCAAAGTATTTGTAGTATTCTTACTTGGTTGGTAGTAGTCGTAGTATTTGCAGTATTCGTAATGTTCTTACTTGGTTGGTAGTAGTCATAGTATTTGTAGTATTCTTACTTGGTTGGTAGTAGATGTAGTATTTGTAGTATTCGTAAAATATTCTTATTTGGTTGGTAGTAGTCGTAACATTTGTAGTATTCGTGGTATTCGTAGTATTCTTACTTTGTTGGTAGTAGTCGCAGTATTTGCAGTATTCATAGTATTTTTATTTGGTTGGTATTAGTCATAGTATTTGTAGTATTCGTAGTATTCTTACTTGGTTGGTAGTAGTCATAGTATTTGTAATATTCGTAGTATTCTTACTTGGTTGGTAGTAGTCATAGTATTTGTATTATTCGTAGTATTCTTACTGGGTTGATAGTAGTCATAGTATTTGTAGTATTCGTAGTATTCTTACTTGGTTGATAGTAGTCATAGTATTTGTAGTATTTGTAGTATTCTTACTTGGTTGGTAGTAGTCATAGTATTTGTAGTATTCGTAGTATTCTTACTTGGTTGGCAGTAGTCATAGTATTTGTAGTATTCGTAGTATTCTTACTTGGTTGGCAGTAGTCATAGTATTTGTAGTATTCATAGTATTCTTACTTGGTTGGCAGTAGTCATAGTATTTGTAGTATTCGTAGTATTCTTACTTGGTTGGTAGTAGTCATAGTATTTGTAGTATTCGTAGTATTCTTACTTGGTTGGTAGTAGTCATAGTATTTGTAGTATTCATAGTATTCTTACTTGGTTGGCAGTAGTCATAGTATTTGTAGTATTCGTAGTATTCTTACTTGGTTGGCAGTAGTCCTGGTATTTGTAGTATTCGTAGTATTCTTACTTGGTTGGTAGTAGTCGTACAGTTGGACTGATCCTTCTTTGACTCGGCCGACTGGAAACTCCTGAATAAGAGGAATCCTCACGCACTGCAGCTCCAGAGTCACCTGCAACGACAACACCTCCAGCAAGACTCGGACAAGACCAGGACCAGGACTAGATCGGGACTAGACTAGAACAGGACCAGGACTAGGCCAGGACCAAGACTAGGACGAGACCAGGACCAGGACTAGACCAGGACTAGACTAGGACTAGACCAGGACCAGGACTAGACCAGGACTAGACCACATACCACCACATATCTCCAGTTTAAAGGAAACATTTACAAGCAAATCCACGGCTGTGCCATGGGCTCACCGGTCTCTCCTATTATGTCTAACTATTTATGGAACAATTTGAACAGGAGGCATTGGCCTCATTTCCAGACACTCCACCCACACATTGGTATCGATACATGGATGACAACTGGACTAAAATCTAAATTCAAGATCTGGAACCCTTTACTACACATACTAATGCTGTGGGTCCAAACATCAAGTTCACACGGGAAGAAGCCGAGAATAAACTGTCCTTCTTGGATTGTGCAGTAACTATAAGAGAGGGACTATCCCTTACACAGCGAATGTGTGAAAAGTTTCAGAGAATTTTCAGACAGTATGAAATTCTGGTCTATTTCAAACCTACAAACACTTTAAGACAAAAACTTGTTCACCCAAAGGACAAAACCCAGAGCCACAAACAAATTGATGTAGTCTACTCCATTCAGTGCAGTGAAGAGTGAGTGTTACACTGGAGAAACTAAACAGTTACTCCATAAGAGGATGCACCAACACCGTTGTGAGAGCTCCTCAGGACCCCAGTCTTCATCTCCATCTCAAAGACACTAACCACTCCTTTGAAGACAGTGAAGTTCAGATCTCAGCCAGAGAAAAGAAATGGTTTGAGAGAGGAGTTAAAGAAGCTATTTTTGTTGGGAAAGAGAATCCTTCCTTGAACAAGAATGTGCAAACAATAGCTGTTTCCAGTTTCAGTGTAGTTAGCTCATCCCTTCAGCTAGATATACGGCAGTGTCCACCAGCAACCTAACCACAATTAAAGAAGCGGCTTGTATGAGCAGTGAAACTCCTACAACTTTTTGTCCAGTTGACAGATTTTACTTTTGGCTTTGACTCCAGAAGATTAGACTACTGTAACGTCCTGCTCACTAGCCTCTCCAAACGAGCCTTAAGACAGAACAGTACATCCAGGATGCTGCTGCTCGGGTCCTGACTAGAACCAGGAAGTACTTCACATACGTGTCCTGTGCTCAGGTCTCTGGCTCCTGTGGCTCAGAGAACAGACTTTAAAGCAGCTCTGCTTATGTAGCTTTTTTTTTTTTTTTTTTTTTTTTTTGTGAACATTCTCAAAACTTATTAGTGATAAGACGTTTTATTTTGTTATATTTTCCATTTCGAATAATTTGGCAAAATGTTTTTTTTTTTGTTGTTTTTTTATTTTGGTATCAATATTTATTACCATATACTAGGGTTTCACTTTGGGCCTGTTACGCAGGGGCTGTAATTGGTGTGACACTCCTTGTTGCACATGTGGCACTGCCTCTGTCCCTCTGTCAGAACAGAGCAGCCTGTGAGCTGATGAGATGTGCTCCACTGTCTCCCTAGCACTTGTTTTGGCATTGTTAGTTTTGGAAATTGGCCTAAAATATAAAGTTTAATGATCAAATGTGCCACTATTTAAAGTAATGATAATTTTTTTGCCTGTAAAAACATTTTTTTGTTGATTTTATTTTTTTTCTTTGTGTTTGAAGGGAGACCAAGTGCTGCTGTGCACTAGTTTATGCCTGTGCCACTGTTTTAAAGGGTGCATTAAACTTGCATAAAAAGAACCCTGTCTCCTGCGACCATTCTGTCCATGCTACATGTTAGTGCCACATGAACCATCTCCCAGAGTCAGGACTAAACATGGGGAATCAGTGTTTCAGTTTTCTGCAGCTAAAATCTGGAACAGTCTTCCTGAAGATGTGAGACAGGTCTCTACTTTGACAATGTTTAAACCCAGGCTCAAAACAGTTCTGTTTAGCTGTACATATGACTGAAAGGTTTTTATTCTGCACTCTTCTCTTTTCTACGATGGAGTATAAGGGTCACTACAACAAAAGTTGTAATATTATGAGAAAAAGTCGTATTTTTATGAGAATAGACTGCTGTGCGTGAATGAGTGACCAGTGCGTTGTGTGTTATGAAGAATTTGGAGCATTTTGTTCAGATAAACTTTCAACTGGGGTTTATGCACGATGAAATACTGTGTCTTTTAGCCCACCATCACCACACTATCATCAGTATAAGTACTTTGAAGGGACACTGCCAGCATTTGAGTTTGTTTAGTCGGAGGAACCAGAAAGATTTAGAAGAAATTTCTATATCTGAACAAAATCCTCCAAATTCTTCATAACGCACTGGTCACTCATTCACGCACAGCAGCCTATATTCTCATAAAATTACGACTTTATTCTCGTAATATTACAACTTTTTTCTCGTAATATTACGACTTTTTCTGGCTTCGACTTTATTCTCGTAAAATTACGACTTTAATGTAGAAATGCTATGAATTTTTTTTTTAATTTAAGTGACCCTTATACTCCATCGTACTTTTCATTTTTATTATGATTATTTATGTTTTATGCAGAACACAATGCATGTTCATACACATGTCATACAAAAAAGCATGCAAAATTGCACAAAATAAATCTGAAACAGCGAGACTGCAAAAGGTGAACCACGATACAGTGAGGGACAACTGTATTGTGTCTTTCTTATGACACTTTAAGCACTTTCAGTTACTTTGTGTATGAATTGTGAATTGTGTATGAATTGTGCTATACAAATAAACTTGCCTTGCCTAGTAGTAGCAGCAGTAGCAGTAGTAGTAGTAGCAGTAGCAGTAGCAGTAGTAGTAATAGTAGTAGTAGTAGTAGTAGTAGTAGTATTTCTCACAGAGTCGAGGTAGAAGTAGAGGTGGCCGCTGGTGCTGTTGGTCTCGACTTTCTTCACTAGGTGTAGATCAAAGGTGGTCTGAGGTTTGAGAAAGAATCCAGTGAGTAGCTGCACGTCCAGGAGAGCCATGCCTGTGGAGAGGAGAGCCGAGGAGGACGCCAACCTGTGGAGAAGAACCAGAACCAGGACTGAACCACGACTGAACCAGGACTTAACTAGGACTAAATGAGGACTGAACGAGGACTAAACCAGGACTACACCAAAGCTGAACCAAGACTGAAGCAAGACTGAACCAGGACTGAGCCAGTATTTATTCTGGACTAAACCAGGACTTAACCAGGAGACTCAAGTAAGATGCAAGAAATACTGAAGTACTGAAGTAGTACTGATCCATTGCTGAAACAAGACTGAACCAGTTCTGAAACAGGAATAAACCAAGACTGAGCCAGCAGTAAACCAGGACTAAACCAGGACTAAACAGGACCAAACCAGGACTAAATCAGGACTAAACTCAGTCTAGAATCACCTGAAGCACACAGTCAGGTACAGGTGGAGGGGGCGGAGCTCCGAGGTGGTCACCTGCAGGTAGAATTCTTCATCTGGATCTGAGAAACGCTTCCTCCTCATTGGCCAATCAAAGAGCTCATTATACACCACGTTCACCTGGAATCAAACAATATTTTACTCCTTAAACCAGGTGAAATCCACCTTAAACCGGTTGAGATCAACCTGATTCCTTGGACTTACCTGGAAGAGCAGAAGTCCTCGACCTTCGGCCTTCACTGAGGCAAAACTACTGCTGCACCCACTCATCTGAAATACATAAGAGGTCTAAACCAGGACGAAACCAGTACTAAACCAGGGCTAAATCAAGACTAAACCAGGACTAAGCGAGGTCTAAACCAGGACAAAACCAGTACTAAACCAGTACTAAACCAGGTCTAAACCAGGACGAAACCAGTACTAAACCAGGTT
Organism: Periophthalmus magnuspinnatus; assembly: GCF_009829125.3. Classification (NCBI taxonomy): domain Eukaryota; kingdom Metazoa; phylum Chordata; class Actinopteri; order Gobiiformes; family Gobiidae; genus Periophthalmus; species Periophthalmus magnuspinnatus. Next base: position 2,671,069 of record NC_047149.1, on the reverse strand, counting down.
TAAACCAGGACGAAACCAGTACTAAACAAGGTCTAAACCA